>NC_091770.1:35389848-35692878 GCF_029378745.1 Bos indicus
TTTTAACCCTATAGATACAATTAATTATATTAGAAAGCAAAATATACATACTTATTTATTCTTCCCTATTGCCACCATACTTTGTTTTTATAACAGGGACAAGATTTAGCTAGAAAGGATACAAACATGTCTCAAGTCTCTTCTAAAATATTGATTGAACCGTATACAAAAACCCAAACATTTATTTTTAAAAGACACAGTAATTAAGTTGGGCAGAAGAATAGGACCCAAAAGACTCCTAACAGGTGTAGAAAAAAACATGGAAGTAAGTGACTACATCAGTTACCTATTGCTGAGTAACAACTTTTACCTCAAAAGTTGGTATCTAAAACAACAAAAAGTTACTATCCAGAGGTTTTTCTGTGTCAGAAATCTAGGTCAGACTTAAGTTGTTTGCCACATGGACCCCTGCATAGACTACCCGAGTTTCCTCACAGCCTGAGTGATTCTGGAGGGAGCAAGTTAGAACAATCTGACAGAATCCACAGAGGCTTTTCATTACCTAGTCTCTGATGTCACAAACTGCCACTTCCTCCTTATTTTACCTATTAGAAGACAGGAAATAAGACAGCACTCGGGGGAAGTAAATATAGGCTCTACCTCCTGGAGGAAGAGAATCAAAGAATTTGTGGACAAATTCTAAAGCCACAGAAATAGCATTATGTGTTTGCCCAAAGGTCATGCTCTTCTTGGAAATTGAAAACCCTTTGGCCAGATTCTTTTTTTCACATAATCATGTTTCCAAGCTGCTCAGAAGTCCTTAAACTTATCAGCTTTATTGTTCCACCTAATGACCAGTATATTAATTCTCCTTATTCTTATTCTTCCTCCAGAACAAATGCTGGCAAGTTTGCCTGTGTCTAAATTTCCATTTTCTCCCCTCTAGAAGTAAAAGAAAGTGACAGTGAATGCTGATAAATTGGTTTTGCTCCCAAAAACTAGAAAGGATTTCTGAATGTTTCCTTAGTTTAGTTTGACACATTTTTCTTCATTTTGCAAAATAAAATTTCTGACATTATCTCAGAGTTGGCTCAATTATCACAGAAACAAAATTGACACAAAGTCAGAAGCACATAGATCCCTAGATGGTTACTGTAACTCACTTGTAAAATAATCATTTAAAAATGCATGTTTCTGCTAACAGCCATCAGTTCCACAGTCTGAAATGTCAGAGCCTAATTTTTTCTGAATCATCCAAAAATACACATCTTGAACTGTGGGTTAATAAATTGCTAAAACTTTAATAGCTTATGCTATGAAAACTAGTATTTTTTTCAACCTTAGGATGTTATTTTAAAAGGTATCCATCATATTAACTAGCAAGATGCACCTTTATTTTTTCTGGAATGACATACAGGAAAATCCCATACTGAAGTATGAAAATATGCACATCTTTTAAAAACCTGAATACTGATGATTAACTTATTCCTAAACTTTCTAAAAATATCTTCACACCTTAAGATAAAACACCTTATCCACACTGGTGTATATATTATGTCTCAAATTAATATGAGTTTAAAATGTTACTACAATGATCACAATGAAAGTCAATCACTAAGTCTTTTGAGAATCTACCAGAAATTTAAAAAGAATCTTCAGCATCAGAGAAACAGTCTTCTCATCACAATCAAGAAACTTCCTGCTACATCCCTAGCAGGTGAACAGCAAAGGCTTTCCCAAACTATCTTGCTTATAAAAATTACATGATATGCCGGCTAAAAATTATGTGTATCTATGCCTTTTCCCTGACCTGTTGAATCAGAACTCCAGGGGAAAATCAAGAAGTCTGTATTTTCACCAGGAAGCCTAGGTTATTTTTTGTATGGAGTAAGTTTGAAAGATACTGATTTAAGCATTATTTAAGCATTTCTGGTGAAAGCATGTTACTCTACCCAAAAGTCCTTTTAAAAGAACTTTATTTAATTGATTATAATTACATTGCTGATTAAGTCAAATTTTTATCCCTGGAATTTCCATCCTTGGCCCTTGTTTAGCTACCCTGATGATATCTAAACCCTTTGCCATAGAGAAGGGTTTCAAATGTTTGAAGAGAACTCCCTGGTTTTGCCTCTTGTCATCTCTTATATTTGTCCTTTTCCTATATTGACAAGGTCCAGTTTCCTCATACGTTCCATACACAATATGATTCCCAGAACCTTCAACATTACAACACTGCACTCCTCCACCTCCTCCTCTAGCTATCTCACACTTGCCAACATTGACTTTGTATATGTCCTTACCTAGAATTTGATGCAGCCTCCACAAGGGCTCTAATCAGAAGGAGGACACCATGGTCTATGTTAAATCTTAAGTCCCATTAACTCTTTAACAGACTTGCCACACTTTTTGGTTCATATTACATTTAATCAATTTAAAGACATTTACCTTCTGTACTTGAACTGTTCGTAACACAATGGCCTCTTCTGTTTTGCCTTACTTGCCTGATTAATTTCTTGGGTCCAAAGACTTGACATTGAATTATAATGAAATTTGTGAATATTCTTAGATTGTTCCAGTAGTACCAAATTCTGGGGCCCATGGGAAAGGGAAATGAGGTAGATACCAAAGAGACCCATGAGTCTGTGTAGCTCAGCCTCACTCTCCAGGCCCATCTCCAATATTCAAAAAGAAGTGTATTCCTTATTTCAGTTTTACACATGTATCTACAAACCAAATAAAATATCTATTTTTAAAAAAGAATTGATTTATCTTATAGAACATATATCATAGACATTTCACTAACAGATAAGGTCAGATTGTCCAAATCAGCTGACCATTTAAACTTTCATTCTCATCTATTGCTCATTTTAAACAGTTGTAGTTGTTAAAAAACTAAGTATCAGCATGAAGGAAATTCTTTGAAGTTTCAAAGTTTGAAACCAATAAGTTTCAAGTCCTCAGGAATCATTCCTATTTTTTTCTGTCAGTTAGAAATAAAAACATCCTGCCAAAGCATCATATCAGAAAGGAGATAGATATAGAAAAGCCTTCCTCTGGGAGATGTGATGTTCCAGAGTAAATGTTTACTTACACACTTTACCCTTCACCTGATACCTTGTCTTATAAAGACAGCAAATTTTCACAGCTCCAACTCTCAAAAGTATGGATTTTGACAAAATTTAACTATCTTGTATTATTCTTTTGTAAAGACAATGCTGTTAGAACAGCTTGTTTGCTTTTCTTTTACACAAATTTTACAGTAAACTAAACTTTGGTGACCACTCCATCTTCTACTTACAAACATCTCACAATATTTTATAATATACTATGCTCTGTATTTCAAACATTAAGTGGAAGAGTTAAATTGGTTTAAAGAATTCAGACCCATAAGATAGACCAGCATGCATGCATGCTCAGTCACGTCCAACTCTTTGCAACCCCATGGACTGTAGCCCACGAGGCTCCTCTATTTATGGGAATTTCCAGGCAAGAACACTGGAATGGGTTGCCATTTCCTTCTGCAGGAAGCAATTAAGAAACTTGATCTATAGACTAGAGACCTTGACAAAGAAGTTATTCCCTTGCTGGTTCACAAAATTAGCTTTTTTTTTTTCTGCTTGAAGCACAGGGCCATCAAATCAACCATGTATTTTTCATTCACCTTCTAATAATTGGAAGAAAAACCATGAGCTTTGAATTCAGATATTAATGGCTTTAAGCTTCTGACTACCTACCTACTACTTGAGAAAACTTGGGCAAATCATTTAAACCCTCTTACCAGGAGTTTTCTTACCTATAAAATGGGAATAACAATATCTACTCATCACTATAAATGTAATGTCTGTAATGTTTAAAGCAAAATGTCCACATAGGAATGTTAGATGTAGTGATACTGATCAGGATCATGGTAGCATCATGCCAAATCAAGGAGCATTACAGATTCATCCACTATGGATAATACATGAATACCAGTCATGCTACAATGTTTTACACACAATCTACATGTATCATACTTTAATACTCTTCCAAAAAACATGTAAATTCTTATCATTCCTTAATTTACAAATGCTGCTGCTGCTAAGTCCCTTCAGTCGTGTCCAACTCTGTGCGACCCCATAGACGGCAGCCCATCAGGCTCCTCTGTCCCTGGGATTCTCCAGGCAAGAACACTGGAGTGGGTTGCCATTTCCTTCTCCAATGCATGAAAGTGAAAAGTGAAAATGAAGTCGCTCAGTCATGTCCAACTCTTAGCGACCCCATGGACTGCAGCCTACCAGGCTCCTCTGCCCATGGGATTTTCCAGGCAAGAGTACTGGAGTGGGATGCCATTGCCTTCTCCATTTACAGATGAGGACATTAAAACTGGGCTTCCCTGGTGGCTCAGAGGTTAAAGCGTCTGCCTACAGTGTGGGAGACCTGGGTTCGGTCCCTGGGTTGGGAAGATCCCCTGGAGAAGGAAATGGCAACCCACTCCAGTATGCTTGCCTGGAGAATCCCATGGATGGAGGAGCCTGGTGGGCTAGAGTCCACGGGGTCGCAAAGAGTCGGACACGACTGAGCAACTTTAATACAAACAAACAAACATTAAAACTTAATTAACTTGCTACCTTCATCAATTTTGAACACTTATTGGGTGCCAAGACATCATGTTATATGCTTTATCTATGTTACTTATGTTTATTCTATCATTAACCCTTGGAAGAAGAAGAGAATGACAAGATGTTTTGGTAAACATCTTTTATTTAAAAGGGATAAAATTTTTTCTTTGTTTGCTTTTAAGTCAGTGCTTCTCAAACTTTAACATAATAGAAATCCCTTGATCTTGCTAAAATGCAGGATCTGATTTGGTAATTCCAGAGTAGGGAATTACCTGAGTCACTGCTCTTGGGTGATGAAACTGCTGATTCACTTTGTATCACAACTTTATCTATACTAATAGCAGATCACGTTCAAATACATCTTATCCTTTTCAGTGCATTTTTCATTAGTCCTAAAAACATTTGGTCCTATACATTTGGTATTAATATGTTATTAGAACTGTATTTGTAGGAAAACATTATCAAAAAACTAAAATTTTGTAGAACATTGTAGGTTACTGGGAATAAACCAACAACAAAAACTTCTGTCATGATGCGTAACTTTTTCCATTCTGTTAAGCAATTTATTTAATTTTAATTCACACTAATTCTACTAATTGATTGCTTTTCTTTTGCTTTGATTTTGTATATTTGTTACTTCTTATCCATTCACATTATTAAAGTAATTATAATTATTACTTTAATTCTCAATTAGTCTGCCTTTTTTGTCGTTTCAAGACTATCTCATTAGAATTCATTAGAATATTTATTAAAGGAAAGCTATAATAAAAGTGAATTAATTTCTTCTTCTGTTATGATTATGATGCTTAAAAAGAAAAGAAATGCCTCACAGAATTTTATTTTGTAAAAATAGGCTTTTGACAGAGTTTGTAGTCATATATATGAAAGATATATAAATTTGTACATTTCTGGGATATAATTTGGAAATTTGTTTTTCCAATATATGTCTCATATATGCACTTTCTTTAGTTATTTCACTTATAGTAAAATAGTTCATCAAATAAAATAATTATATATATACATACAGGAAAGCTATATGATGTTATAAAATAGTTTGTAATGTAAATTTAGAAATAACCAGGGGATTGGCAAGTCAGCTTTAGTAAAGCCATGCATTGGAGTACAGATAAGAAATTATGTTGTATAATAATATTTTTAAAAAACATGCTTGTATTTTAAGCAAACAAAAAAGGTTACAAAATATTAATTTAAAAAGTCTTATTTTGAATGTATACATGCACATTTACCTAGACATGTATATTTATAAAACAAATAGAAAGAAATGCACTAAAATAGGAGTAATCTTGCCTTTCGTGAGTAATTTTTATTTTCTTATATAGTTTCTAAATATTCTCTGACAAAATTTCTCTGTACTTTTAAAGAAAGGAGGAAGAAAGGAAAGCCTAATTTAAGTATAGCCCGTAGTCCTTGATAGCTGTTTAATCAGAATTCCCTAAAGGTGAGGGAGTGGAACAGAGATCAGAAGGCTAATAACACTGAGATCTGATTCTTCCCTGACACCTGGGTGATGTTTTTCCTCTAAGCAGAGGTAAAGTATAAAAGACAAGAATAGGCATGGCTTATTTCTGAGCCAGATTATGGGAAGCCAACTGGGTAGCTGCCAACCAAGCCACCTTATAAAAAGTACTAAAACATCACTTCAGTAAATCTCAGATTTGTTGCCAGTTAACTCAGATGTCTCTACCCAAGAACAACTAGTGAAATATAAAATGATTGACTTCTTTCTTTACAATAGAAAGTAACAAACAACAAAATATGCCTTAGCCTGTGTCTTTTAAGCCTTTTAAATAAATGTTGAACATATGCACAAAGAAAACCTTTGAATGTAAACTAAATTCTTAGTCTGTTTAGGGCCCATGTATTTTGGAAGGTTCAGCTTTATTTCAATACTCTTGTTATTTCTTATTTCAATAGTCTTGTTTTCAAATCTGGTAACTTGGCTACACAGACTAGAAGATGCTTAAACACAATTGTTTCAACTAGTATACTGGTTCTGACTTAATAAGAAAAGTTTAAATAGATCTAGATGTTTTAAAATAAGAATTACATACTAGCCACCTCAGAGTAAAATTGAACAGCCTGAAAATGGAAAGAAAGAAGAGTATTCAGGGGCCCCTCAAAAATGATACAAAACAGACTTTAAATTTGTAGCTAAGAATGATTTCATACATACCTTTAATTTTATTTATCTGGCCTTCTTTTAAGATTTTAATTTTAAAAAGAACACCTACATCTGCAATTGCTATATGCATATATTCTTTAAGTCTTAGAGAACATTCAAAACAGAAGCCTTGTCTTTTTTGTCTTTGGAATCACATAGCTTAATGTAGTACATTATGCAGAATCAATACAGAATGCATATTAACCATATGTATGAATAAGTGGATAGATGGATGGAAAGATGGATAAATACATGAACCTATTTTTAAAGACTTGGATTTTAGCTCTTACCTACTCAGTAAGAAAATAGCATCTTCTCATGGTATCTATTTCAAGCAAAGTAAATAAAATCTAAATGTTCTGACTGGATTTTGAAGGACATACCTGGAACTTACGCAACCTATAAGACGACTGATCATCTTTAATTCTGTTTTTTTGTTTGTTTGCTTTTTCCTGTCATCCACCACACAGCCTTATTCTACATGTCTTCCTAGAAAAGGTCTATAAATAAAACTCCTTCCTTCCTTCATTGTTTGTATATCAGGAATAACAATAATAACATTTTGTTTTACTTTGTACAAGATGCTGGATTTACAAAATACTTTCAAAGTCATCTCTCAGGTAATCATAGGTAATAAAGATGGGGAAATAGGTTGAAGGATGAAGGGTGTATCAACCTTCACAGTAAGTTTTAGAGCCTGTTCTCAGACTCGGATTTTCTGAGTGCAAATCCAGGACTCTCCCATTGCCACAGACACACCAGCTCATCACAGCTTCCTCCAGCTCTGACAGAGTTAAAAGAATAGATTCTAACTACTAGTCTCAGTGCTATATCTGCATTCCTTATTTTCTGCTAATTACTACACTTGCTGTCAACACCGCATATTTCAGGGAAAGTGACAATTCAACTTCCTTCTCTCAGACATTTGAAAGCTTCCTATCCAGGAAGACAGCAGGTCTGGAGCAAACTATGAGAAAGACTATGGCAAAGATTTCTCCCACAGCTGGTAATCCACCCCTAAAATTGAATGATTTCAAAGATGGAAGAGGTAAGATGGGCTGTAGAAAAGTATTGCATTTAAGACTCAAATGTTGCTCCATGGGCCAACAAGGTTGACATCTTTGTGATTTAGCTGGAATATCAAACTACTAATAAAGTACGGCAAGAACGCCCTTAAATAAAAAGAATTCACTAGACAGTTAAAAATGTTATCAGAAAGACTGAAATTGAAAAGGAAGCATGAAGGCTTCAAAACCATTCTCACTGTTTAACTGGGGGAGTTGCTCCATTAGCTCAGCTAATTGAACACTCTGTTATCTCACTTGGATTGTCACTGCAGAAGAAAAAGGGGCTGTATTTTTGCCTCCTGAAACAGAATCTGAAACTGGTGAAGAAAGGCAGGGGACAGGATATATGCCGATTACTTTATTTTGACACTAGATCTGTGACTAGAATTAGCTGTGCTTGGATATAAATATCCTTTTAGACATATCCATCCACAGGCAATCTATATTATAATTGGCAAAACTAGCCAAGAAGAAATAAGAGTAGAGAAAAAAGAAACTTTGCCAGTATTTGGGAAGAAATAAAATCTATGTAGTGTTTTATTTAATGATGCAAGCATATAAAATAAAATGAGCAACTGTATTATATTTAAACACAAATGATGGGAGAGTAGGGGAGGGTGGGATGAACTGAGAGAGTAGCATTGACAGATATACACTACCATGTGTAAAATAGCTAGCTAGTGGGAAGCTATAGTATAGTACAGGGAACTCAGCTCGCGGCTGTATGATGACCTAGAGGGCTGGGATAAGGGGGTGGGAGGAAGGTTCAAGATATGTTTATATAGCTGATCCAGGCTTCCCTGATGGCTGAGCCATAAAGAATCCACCTGCAGTGCAGGAGATGCAGATTTGATCCCTGGGTCAGGAAGTTTCCCTAGAGAAGGAAATGACAACCCGTGCCAGTATTCTTGCCTGGGAAATCCCATGGACAGAGGAGCCTGGTGAGCTACATACAGTCCATGGAGTTGCAAAAGGGTCGGACACAACTTAGTGACTAAACAGCAACAATGGTGGTCCACACTGTTGTACAGCAGAAGCTAGCATAACACTATAAAGGAGGTAAGCTAAGCTAAGTCACTTCAGTCGTGTCCGACTCTGTGAGACCCCACAGACATCAGCCCACCAGGCTCCCCCGCCCCTGGAATTCTCCAGGCAAGAACACTGGAGTGGGTTGCCATTTCCTTCTCCAATGCATGAAAGTGAAAAGTCAAAGTGAAGTCGCTCAGTCCTGTCCGACTCTTAGCGATCCCATGGACCGCAGCCTACCAGGCTCCTCCATCCATGGGATTTTCCAGGCAAGAGTACTGGAGTGGGGTGCCATTGCCTTCTCCAATAAAGGAGTTATACTCCATTAAAAAATAATAAATGGTAAAAGAAACTTCAATGATGGAAAGGTAGAAGTAAAAGAAAAAACTTTTCAATATGTCTGTTTTTGTCTTTTTGCTCTTAATTTTTTATAGCTAAAATAAAAGATACATCCTGTGAATTCAACTGAGTTGAAATGTACGTGGACTGGTTACCTAACTGTTGTGAAAAAAAATATAAAGTCAGATCCACATTTCATATCATATATTAAAATATATTTTAACTGAAATATATTTTAATGGAAAATTCCAACAGCATAAGATGAAAAATCACTGTCACCCAAAATGCAATAGAAGAAATGATAACAAAATCATTAACTAAAAACTGAAGATAGAATATATAGACAGAAGTTTCTATATGCCAACACATCATTAAAAAAAAATCACGTAAGGGACAGATCAAGATGATAGAGTAGGAAGATCCCAGGCCTCCCTCCTCCCAAAGACACATTAAACTACAGCTAATACATAGAGAACAACTATCTCTGAAAATGAAATGCAGAGTAGCAGAAAAGATTTTTCTATCACAAAGGATATAATGAAAAGGCCACACTGAGACAGGTAGAATGACAGAGATATAGTAGTCAGAACACACGTCCCTGGTACAGAGACCCACAAGTGGGAGAGACATCACAACTGAGGAGGTCCTGTCTCAGGAGTGAGGGGTCCATCCCCACATAGAGCTCCCGGGTCCAGGGGATCTACACCAAGACGATGACCTCCTACTTGTAATTCTTGGCTTTCAAAACTAGTAGGACTTAAGTCTGAAAAAGCAAAAGGAGTATGAGGAACCAAAACTTTGCTCTTGAAGAGCTCATACACAAACTCACTCCCAGTCCTAGTGCAGAGGAAGCACCTTGAAAAGTGCCGGGATCATGTGAGAAGGAGATTCATTGGCTAATTTTATGGCACGTGCTGGAGCGGCAGGGATCTAATAGAACTTCTTCCAGTGAGGGGACTGCTGGTGGGTGCCATTTTTCTTATTCTCTTTGCTCTTTTCTAGTCCTGTGCTGATGGGCACAATTCATGTCATTCTCCATCAACTTAGCAAACACAGTGAACCCCACCTTAGTGTTTCCCTGAGGACCAGTACCACCCATGCTCAACCTATTAACCATTGAGTCCCTTGGACTTCAAGGAGATCAAACCAATTAACCCTAAAGGAAATCAATCCTGAATATTCATTGGAAGGACTGATGCTGAAGCAGAAATTCCGATACTTTGGCCAACTGATGCTAAGAGCTGACCCGTTAGAAAAGACCCTGATGCTGGTAGAGATTGAAGGCAGGAGGAGAAGGGGATGACAGAGGATGAGATGGTTGGATGGCATCACTGATTCAATGGACATGAGTTTGAGCAAGCCCTGGGAGATTGCGAAGGACAGGGAAGACTGACATGCTACAGTCCATGGGATCACAAAGAGTCAAACACAACTGAGTGACTGAACAACAACAACCCCTTTCTCTGCTCATATCTAGCTGCCTGCTCCTACACTACCTTAATGTACCAAAGAAGTTCATATACTGATAGCAATAGATCCATGCCCCATACAGGTATTTCTTTTAACTGTAAAGTTTTTCACTGCCCTTCTGCTTGACTATATGGCAGAGCCACTGCTTATGGGTCTATATACACCCAAACATCAGGGTTCTTCTGATTGTTTATTCCATCACTACAAGGAAGCAGCATGCTGGTAAGTCAACTGAGATGATTTGTTGCTACCTTTATCAATCACAGTTTTCCCAGGAGTCACTCATGGTGTAGTGGACTGTCAAAGAGTATGCTTGGAACTGTTATCCATAAACCAAGCATCTTCTTTTGATCAGTTTAAGTCTGTTCATAGTGCACCCCTCATACGGCAATAGGATCAGGCAACAACTTGGATGGTTCCAAGTCAGTCCAAGAGGAAACCCTATATTCCTCAGGTAGTGTGTCCCTATACAAACCATTTCCATTATATTATTGAATTCTTCTGGACACTGACTTCCTTATTAGAGTGCTTCTCTAATATTACCCAGGACATTATAGGCATTTTAGGTTTCAGTATCTATTTTATCCTAGTAACATTCAATAACAAGTCAATAACCGTCTCTGAAGTGGCTTGTACCATACCACCACAAGTGGAAATTTTCTAGTACAAACTGTAGCTGTTGTTGTTAGGTGGCATTCATGGGATTTTGCCATAACCTCCAGTCTATGTAAGTTACAGATTCTTCCAAAATTGTATCTGAGTGCTAATTCAGTTCAGTCCAGTTCAGTTGCTCAGTCGTGTCCGACTCTTTGTGACCCCATGAATCACAGCACGCCAGGTCTCCCTGTCCATGGCCAACTCCCGGAGTTCACTCAAACTCATGTCCATCAAGTCAGTGATGCCATCCAGCCATCTCATCCTCTGTCATCCCCTTCTCCTCCTGCCCCCAATCCCTCCCAGCATCAGAGTCTTTTCCAATGAGTCAACTCTTCGCATGAGGTGGCCAAAATATTGGAGTTTCAGCCTGAGCATCAGTCCTCCCAATGAACACCCAGGACTGATCTCCTTTAGGATGGACTGGTTGTATCTCCTTGCAGTCCAAGGGACTCTCAAGAGTCTTCTCCAACACCACAGTTCAAAAGCATCAATTCTTCAGCGTTCAGCTTTCTTCACAGTCCAACTCTCACATCCATACATGACCACTGAAAAAATCATAGCCTTGACTAGACGGACCTTTGTTGGCAAAGTAATGTCTCTGCTTTTGAATGTGCTATCTAGGTTGGTCATAACTTTCCTTACAAGGAGTAAGTGCTAATTATAAAAGTTCAAATGCAGTGACTGAGACACTGCTCTTTGAAATTCTGATAGACTAGGGTGTTATTTAGGTTCACATTCAAATAACTGTCTTCTTTCAGGCAGTTTTATAGATAGAGGCTAAAGTGTCTCAATGGTAAAGAATCTGCCTGCCAATGCATGAGATGCGGGTTCAATCTCTGGGTCAGAAAGATCTCCTGGAGAAGGAAATGGCAACCCACTCCAGTATTCTTGCCTGGGAAATCCCATGGACAGAGGAGCCTGGAAGGCTACAGTGCATGGGGTCACAAAAGATTCCGATACGACTTAGCAACTAAACAACAATATTCCTAGTCGTGGAATATGCATCCTACAAAATCCAAACAACCTGACCATTTACTGGATTTCTTGCTTAGTTCCAGAGATAGGAAATACAGTGATTTACTTTTAGTTTTTTGCGGAATGTCATGAGTCTCCTGCCCAGGTTATTCCTAACAAATTTACCATCTGAGTGGGTTCTTCCATCTTTCCTGGATTTATCAAGCAGCCTCTGCTATTCATGTGTATCACCATAAAATTTGTCTGTTCTAGTTTATTTTTTAGTTTATGATATTATCATGTTATCAAGATAGTGTATTGCCACACTTGGGACATGCCTCAAATCCAAATTCCTTCTAGCAAAATTATGCCAGTAAATTGGTGACTCCAAATAACCCTATGGCAACATAATAAAGGTAAACTGGATTTCATCCCAGATGAAGGCAAACCGGTTGGCCCTTCCATAAGATCAGAATGGAGCAAAAAGCACTTGTAAGATCAGTCATTTAGTACCAGCCTCCTTTATCTTGCATTTCTTTTTATACCATAACCAGGGACTGCTGATACTAGAGACAGTACTACTCCATTCAAGCCTTGATAATCTACTACTTGTCTCTACTGGGCCATCTGCTTTGTGGATGGGTCACAAAGGGCAGATATACAGAAAATTTAGTGGTATCAGTACTCCAATTTCTAACATGTCATTCATTAAAGTGATAATCTCTTTCCATCTACCAGTTATTTAACACTGTTTTAAATTAATAACCTGTACAGGATATACTATAAATTCTCATCTAGCCTGTCCAGTTAATACTACTTGAAGGACAAACTTATATGCCTTCTGCTTTATAATATTAAGTAGAAGTATTCTCCAGTCAGACATAATATCCATTCAAATAATACATTTAGGTAAAGGAGACATGACCATGTCACATAAAGTCTCTTCAAACACTCTACTTTTCACCCAAGCTTTTACTTTAGTCCCATTGACTATTTTTGTTGTTGTTGTTGTTGTTTTTTTAAATAATAACTATTGATTTATTGAAACATCACTTTATTTTTAAATAATAACTATTGATTTATTGAAACATCACTTTGTTCTTATTCTTTTTTTTTTGTTTTGTTTGTTTTTAATTTTTTATTCCTTTATTTCTCATGTGTTCCCCATCCTGAACCCTCCTCCCTCCTCCCTCCCCATACCATCCCTCTGGGTCGTCCCAGTGCACCAGCCCCAAGCATCCAGCATCGTGCATTGAACCTGGACTGACATCTCGTTTCATACATGACATTTCACATATTTCAATGCCATTCTCCCAAATCTTCCCACCCTCTCCCTCTCCCACAGAGTCCATAAGCCTGTTCTATACATCAGTGTCTCTTTTGCTGTCTCGTATACAGGGTTATTGTTACCATCTTTCTAAATTCCATATATATGCGTTAGTATACTGTATTGGTGTTTTTCCTTCTGGCTTACTTCACTCTGTATAATAGGCTCCAGTTTCATCCACCTCATTAGAACTGATTCAAATGTATTCTTTTTAATGGCTGAGTAATACTCCATTGTGTATATGTACCACAGCTTTCTTAATTGCATCTCTATATCATCTCATTTCAACTGTAGCCCCTGTTAGGACTTTTTCAACAGGTTTGGGGTTTCCATGACAAGTAGTTCCAGGTAGGATCCTCTCCAGCTCCCTGTCCTTTCACACATGTGCATGTGGCATTGGGCCCCAGCCAAGGGTCAGGCCAGAAGACCCTGGCACTTAGATCAGTCCTTATCCTTATTAGTTAGACTATCACCCTCTGGTAATCTGAGGTCACATATGTCATTATGATCTTTGCTTTTGGGTTTTAAACTTCTCTAAACTAGGGTAAATATGGAAGATTTGTCTAGAGTACTTCAATGTTAGGGAACCAGGAGTGGCTCCCATCTGTTTATCAATCTTTGAAGGCTTTTGTTTAGAATCCGTCAGTGGCCTTTTATTCATCCAATTCCATAGTAACTATTTAAAGGCTTTCAGCTTGCTGTGATGGATCTCTTGAATATTATTTTCTTTGTCTTTCCTCAATCGCTGTGAATCATTCTAATTTTCTTAGAATCTTTGAGTCTCAGAAAGGGGAGCTGAGACAACAAATCTAATATGGCTTTTTTGATCTTTCTCTGATTTTTACAGCATGGGGCATGGTGTGCGCATGCAGAAAGGACCCACTTAACATAGTATTTAGCTTCCCTGATGGCACTAGTGAAAAAGAACACATTCCAATGCAGGAGATGTAAGAGACTCAGGTTAGATCCTTGAGTAGGGAAGATCCCCTGGAGGAGGAAATGTCACTCCAGTATTCTTGCCTGGAGAATCCCATGGACAGAGGGGCCTGGCAGGCTACCGTCCATAATGTCGCATGTTGTACGTGACTAGCAACTTAGCACGCACACAGACTCATAGTTTTTACCACAATATGGTTGAAGAGACTATTAAATGGATGAATATCCTAATAAGTATAAAATTATTCCAGTATGCCTTTCATATGCAGCATATCGGCCACTTTAGTTGGGGAGTTCCACTTATGTGAAGGAGGGAAAGGATAATTCTCAGGATAAACAAACTTGATCTTGTTTTTTCTGCAGTCCACCAAGCTAGCTGTCCCTTCAGGAAGAAACCTATTATGTGTTTGGATAATGTGCAGCAGCCAGTTTTATGAAGATAACATTACCCTGATAGCAAAGTCAGATAAGTACACTCTATGAAAACTACAGACCAATAGCCCTGATGAATATAGGTGCAAATACTTTCAAAAAAATACTAGTGATCAAAATTCAACTGCACATTAAAACAGCACATTATATACCATGATGAATATAACCCTGAGGCACAAGGATGATTCAACTCATGCAAATTAATAAATGTGGTACACCACATTTACAGAATGAACTATAAATATATGATCATCTCAATAGATGCAGAAAAAGCATTAATCAAAATACAACATTCTTCTATAATAAAAATTATCAACAAATTAGATATAGAAGAAACATACTTCAGTATAATAAAGGTCATATATGATAAGCCCCCATATAATACTGTAATCAATGGTAAAAGGTTGAACATTTTGCCTCTAAGGTCAGGAACAAGATAAGGATGCCAGCTCTTACCACTCCTATTCAACTAAGTACTAGAAGTCCTACCCAGGGAAATTAGGAAAGGAAAAAAAAAGTGAAGGAAACACAAATCCAAAGGAAAGAATTAAAATTATCACCCTTTGCAGATAATATGATCTTCTGTAGACAAAATCCTAAAGACATCACCAAAAACCTGTTAGAACCAATCGATGAATTCAAAAATTGCTGGGCACAGTATCAACATATAGAAATCAGTTGTGTTTCTATACACTAACAATGAGATACCTGATAAAGAAATAAAGAATACAACCCCATTCAGAATAGCATTAAAACAATGAAATACTTAGGAACAAATATAACCAAAGAGGTAAAGATCTGTACTGCAAAACTTGGTAAAAGAAATTAAAAAGGCCAAAAATATGGGAAGATATCCTAAGTTCATGAACTGGAAGAATTAATATTGTTGAAACATTCATACTACCCAAAGCCATCTTTGCATTCAATGCAATTTCTACCAAAACCCAATAGCATTTTTCACAGATATGGAAAAAGTAATCCCCAAATTTGTTAGAATCATAAAAGACCTAAATAGCCAAAGTGACCTTGAGAAAGAAGAACAAAACTGGAGGCATCATACTTCCTCATGTCAATCCATTCTCCAGTAGTAATCAAATTAATAAAGTACTGGCATAAAATGAGACCCATAGATCAATCAAACAAAAGAACATGGAAATAAGCCCACACATATATTGTCAACTGGTATTTAACAAGTGATCCAGAAACTTAACGGGAAAGGATAGTTTCTTCAGTAAGTGGTGTTGAGTAGCCACATGAAGAATGAAATTAGAGTTCTATCATGCACCACTCACAAAAAGTAGCTCACAGAGAAATTCATATTAAAACTACAATGAGATACCATTTCACACATGTTAGAATGGCTTTCATTAAAAAGGCAAGAGAGAAATATTGGGAAGGATGAGGAGAAAAGGGAATTTTTTTTTAATTCTCTATTTTTTAAAATTGAAATATAGTTGATTTACAATGATGTGCTAATTTCTGCTGTACAGCAAAGTGACTCAGTTACATATATATATATATATTTTTTTAATATTCTTTTTCATTATGGTTTATCCCATGAGACTGCATATAGTTCCCTGTTCTATAGAGTAAGACCTTGCTTATCCATTCCAAATAAATTAATAATAGATTGCATGTGCTAATCCCAAACTAGACATGAACTTGGGTTAACTCCAGGAGATGGTGAGGGACAGAGAGGCCAGGTGTGCTGCAGTCCATGGGGTCATAAAGAGTCATGACTAGGCAACTGAACAATCCCAAACTCCCACTCCATTCCTCTCCCTCTCCCCTACCCCCTCAGCAACCACAAGTCTCTTCTATATGTCTGTGAGTCTGTTTCTGTTTTGTTGAAAGGCTCATTTTTGGCATATATTAGATTCCAAATATAAATGATAGCATATTATATTTGTCTCTCTTTCTGACTTACTTCATTTAATATGATAATTTCTGGTTTG
Organism: Bos indicus; assembly: GCF_029378745.1. Lineage (NCBI taxonomy): Eukaryota > Metazoa > Chordata > Mammalia > Artiodactyla > Bovidae > Bos > Bos indicus. The sequence continues at coordinate 35,406,732 of NC_091770.1, forward strand.
CACCCATGTTGCTGCAAATGGCATTATTTCATTAGTTTCTATGGCTGAGTAGCATGCCATTGTATCTATGTACCACATCTTGTTTATCCATTCATCTGTCAGTGGACATTTAGGTTGTTTCCATGTCTTGACTTTTGTGAATAGTGTTGCTATGAACATACGGGTGCATATATTTTTTGGCCACTATATGCACATGATATGATACAATATATATAAAATCCTAAGGACTCCACACAAAAACTACAGATGTAATAAAATAATTCAGCAAAGTAGCAGGATATAAGGTTAACATTCAGAAATCAGTGACGTGTATTTATATTAACAATTAAATATCAGAAAAGAAATGTAAAAACAAACAAACCAAAACAAACAAAAAAAAAACATTTCTTTTAAAATTTCACCAGATTGGAAGAATTTATATTTTTAGAATGGCAGTACTACCAGAGCAATCCACAAATTTATTGTGATTCCTATCAACTTAATCATGGCATTCTTCACAGAACTAGAACAAATAATCCAAAAATTTATATAAAACCATAAAGGGTCTAGAATTGTCAAAGCAATCCTGAGGAAAAAATAACAAAGCAGGAGGCATTATTCTCCCAGACTTTAGACAATACTTCAAAGCTACAGTAACCAAAACAGTTTGATAGTGGTACAAAAGCAGACATATGGACCAATGGGACAGCATACAGAGCACAGAAATACACTTTCACACTTATGGTCAATTAATCTTTGACAAAGGGGGCAAGAATATAAAATGGGAAAAAGTCTTTTCAGCAAGTGGTTCTGGAAGGTTGGACAGTTGCATGTAAATCAATGAAGTAAGAACATGCTCTCACACCATACAAAAAAATAAACTCAAAGTGGATTAAAGATTTAAATATTAAGTATAACACCACAAAACTCCTAGAATAAAGGAAATGCAAATGTTCTCTGACATAAATCATACGAATGTTTTCTTAGGTCAGCCTCCCAGGATAATAGAAATAAAAACAAAAATAAACAAATGGGACCTATCAAACTTACAAGATTTACACAGCAAAGAAAATCATAATAAAATGAAGACAACCTGTCATATAGGAGAAAATGTTTGTAAATAATGCAACCAACAAGGGCTTAATCTCCAAAATGCACAAACAGCTCATACAATTCAGTAACAACAAAAGCAACCCAGTCAAAAAGTGGTCAGAAGACCTTGATAAACATTTCTCCACAGAAGACATACAGATGGCTGGTAAGCACATGAAAAGATGCTCAACATCACTAATTATTAGAGAAAATATAAATCAAAACTACTATGAGTACAGTTCACACGGGTCAGAATGTCCATCATTAAGAAGTCTAAAATTAGAAATGCTGGAGAGGGTATGGAGAAAAGAGAACCCTCCTACACTGTTGAGAATTTAAATTGGTACAGCCACTATAGAAAAAAGTATGGAAGTTCCTCAGAAAACTGAAAACAGAACTACCATATGACCCAACAATTCCATTCTTGGGCATATACCCACACAAAATTGTAATTTAAAAAGGGAACTCTTGTGTGCTGTGGTGGAAATGTATTATATATCAGAATCACTACTATGGAAAATAGTATGGAGGTCACTTTTTAAATTAAAACTAGAACTACTTTAAGATTCAGCAGTCCTACTTCTAGGTATTTATTGAAAGGAAATGAAAAAAAAAAAAAAAGATATCAACAAGGTATTTACACTTTCACATTCACTGTAGTATTATTCACAATAGCCAAGATATGGAATTCTGTATGTATAAGAAGCAAATAAAAGAAAAACTGATTAGAGGATAATGAAAATTGCTATTGTAATAGATATATGATTTTGTAGTTGTTTAGTCACTAAATTGTGTCTGACTCTTTGAAACCCCATGGACTTTTGCCCACCAGGCTCCTCTACCCATGGGGTTTCCCAGGCAAGAATACTTGCCATTTCCTTCTCCAGATATATGATTGTCTATGGATAAAACCCAAAAAAATAATAATAGAGTTTAGAAAGCTTTCTAGACATAAAATACCTTAATAAAAAGCTCTGGGAGTTGGTGATAGACAGGGAAGCCTGGCATGTTGCAGTCCATGGGGTCGCAGAGTTGGGCACAACTGAAAAAGCATTAACTCAGAAACTTTACTCCTATTCATGCACACCAGAGGAAACACTTCCTTCTGTGCACCAGAGGGCACATCCAAGAATGTTCATAGAAAATGTTGTTTTGTGATAGTAAAAAAAGTGGAAAGAATCCAAATATACATGGAAGAAGCCTGAGTTATAAATATTTGAATATTTACCAACTAGATTATTCTATCCAGACATTGGACAACTTACACAAACACACATGGATGAACCTTGGAAACATATTATCAATAACTTTGAAAAGCAATATTTAGAAGGATATCCAGTTTTATGTGACATTCAAAAACGTTCAAAACTAAATATGTGGTAAACTTATAAAAAGCAAAAAATTATATAAGTACAATTGACAACATAGCCATTTATGAGTAGAGAAAGGAGGAACATATTGGTGAGGGAGGAATCAAACAGTTTTAAGATTTCTGGTAGAGCTTTATTTCTCAAACAACATTAATACAATTATGTTGGTTATATTTTTATGTGTTTTAACCTACACATGCTATAAATATTCTTTTGTATAAACTGTGGAAAATTCTGAAAGAGATGGGAATAGCAGACCACCTGACCTGCCTCTTGAGAAATCTGTATGCAGGTCAGGAAGCAACAGTTAGAACTGGACATGGAACAACAGACTGCTTCCAAATAGGAAAAGGAGTACGACAAGGCTGTATATTGTCACCCTGCTTATTAAACTTATATGCAGAGTACATCATGAGAAATGCTGGACTGGAAGAAACACAAGCTGGAATCAAGATTGCCAGGAGAAATATCAATAACCTCAGATATGCAGATGACACCACCATTATGGCAGAAAGTGAAGAGGAACTCAAAGGCCTCTTGATGAAAGTGAAAGTGGAGAGTGAAAAAGTTGGCTTAAAGCTCAACATTCAGAAAATGAAGATCATGGCATCCGGTCCCATCACTTCATGGGAAATAGATGGGGAAACAGTGGAAACAGTGTCAGACTTTATGTTTTTGGGCTCGAAAATCACTGCAGATGGTGACTGCAGCCATGAAATTAAAAGACGCTTACTCCTTGGAGGAAAGTTATGACCAACCTAGATAGCATATTCAAAAGCAGAGACATTACTTTGCCAACAAAGGTTCGTCTAGTCAAGGCTGTGGTTTTTCCTGTGGTCATGTATGGATGTGAGAGTTGACTGTGAAGAAGGCTGAGTGCCGAAGAATTGATGCTTTTGACCTGTGGTGTTGGAGAAGACTCTAGAGAGTCCCTTGGACTGCCAGGAGATCCAACCATTCCATTCTGAAGGAGATCAGCCCTGGGATTTCTTTGGAAGGAATGATGCTGAAGCTGAAACTCCAGTACTTTGGCCACCTCATGCAAAGAGTTGACTCATTGGAAAAGACCCTGATGTTGGGAGGGATTGGGGGCAGAAGGGGAAGGAGACGACAGAGGATGAGACGGCTGGATGGCATCACTGACTCGAAGGACGTGAGTCTGAGTGAACTCCTGGAGTTGGCCATGGACAGGGAGGCCTGGTGTGCTGTGATTCATGGGGTCGCAAAGAGTCAGACATGACTGAGCGACTGAACTGAACTGAACTGAATATTAAAACAAAAATTATTATGCTTATTATTCAAATTTCTAAAACAAAATAAAACAAGTTTTTATTACACTTTAATATTTTTCTGCTTCAGTTCAGTTCAGTTCAGTCGCTCAGTCTCGTCCGACTCTTTGCGACCCCATGAATCGCAGCACACCAGGCCTCCCTGTACATCACCAACTCCCAGAGTTCACTCAGACTCACGTCCATCGAGTCAGTGATGCCATCCAGCCATCTCATCCTCTGTCATCACCTTCTCCTCCTGCCCCCAATTCCTCCCAGCATCAGAGTCTTTTCCAATGAGTCAACTCTTTGCATGAGGTGGCCAAAGTACTGGAGTTTCAGCTTCAGCATCATTCCCTCTAAAGAAATCCCAGGGATGATCTCCTTCATAATGGACTGATTGGACCTCCTTGCAGTCCAAGGGACTCTCAAGAGTCTTCTCCAACACCACAGTTCAAAAGCATCAATTCTTCGGTGCTCAGCCTTCTTCACAGTCCAACTCTCACATCCATACATGACCACTGGAAAAACCATAGCCTTGACTAGACGAACCTTTGTTGGCAAAGTAATGTCTCTGCCTTTGAATATGCTATCTAGGTTGGTCATAACTTTCCTTCCAAGGAGTAAGCGTCTTTTAATTTCATGGCTGCAGTCACCATCTGCAGTGATTTTCGAGCCCAAAAACATAAAGTCTGACACTGTTTCCACTGTTTCCCCATCTATTTCCCATGAAGTGATGGGACCGGATGCCATGATCTTCATTTTCTGAATGTTGAGCTTTAAGCCAACTTTTTCACTCTCCACTTTCACTTTCATCAAGAGGCTCTTTAGTTCCTCTTCACTTTCTGCCATAAGGGTGGTGTCATCTGCATATCTGAGGTTATTGATATTTCTCCTGGCAATCTTGATTCCAGCTTGTGTTTCTTCCAGTCCAGCATTTCTCATGATGTACTCTGCATATAAGTTTAATAAGCAGGGTGACAATATACAGCCTTGTCGTACTCCTTTTCCTATTTGGAAGCAGTCTGTTGTTCCATGTCCAGTTCTAACTGTTGCTTCCTGACCTGCATACAGATTTCTCAAGAGGCAGGTCAGGTGGTCTGCTATTCCCATCTCTTTCAGAATTTTCCACAGTTTATTGTGATCCACACAGTCAAAGGCTTTGGCATAGTCAATAAAGCAGAAATAGATGTTTTTCTGGAACTCTCTTGCTTTTTTCATGATCCAGCAGATGTTGGCAGTTTGATCTCTGGTTCCTCTGCCTTTTCTAAAACCAGCTTGAACATCTGGAAGTTCACGGTTCACGTATTGCTGAAGCCTAGCTTGGAGAATTTTGATCATTACTTTACTAGCATGTGAGATGAGTGCAGTTGTGCGGTAGTTTGAGCATTCTTTGGCATTGCATTTCTTTGGGATTGGAATGAAAACTGACCTTTTCCAATCCTGTGGCCACTGCTGAGCTTTCCAAATTTGCTGGCATATTGAGTGCAACACTTTCACAGCATCATCTTTCAGGATTTGAAAGAGCTCAACTGGAATTCCATCACCTCCATTTGCTTTGCTTGTAGTGATACTTTCTAAGGCCCACTTGACTTCACATTCCAGGATGTCTGGCTCTAGGTTTTTTTTCTGCTTAGCATCCTTCAAATTCATAGTGTTTAAGTAGTTTTAGGGGTTAAACAAAGCATGTTCATCCTCACTCACTAATACCCTTTCCAAAAATTGGAAGATCAATGACTAAATATAAACTTTTATGAAAATATTTAAATTAAACTAAAAAGCCTCTTGATGAAAGTGAAAGAAGAGAGTGAAAAAGTTGGCTTAAAGCTCCACATTCAGAAAATGAAAATCGTGGCATCTGGTTTCATCAATTCATGGGGAAACAGTGGAAACAGCATCAGACTTTATTTTGGGGGGCTCCAAAATCACTGCAGGTGGTGATTGCAGCCATGAAATTAAAAGACGCTTACTCCTTAGAAGGAAAGTTATGTACAATCTAGATAGCATATTAAAAAGCAGAGACATTACTTTGCCAACAAAGGTCCACCTAGTCAAGGCTTTGGTTTTTCCAGTGGTCATGTATGGATGTGAGAGTTGGACTATGAAGAAAGCTGAGTGCCGAAGAATTGATGCTTTTGAACTGTGGTGTTGGAGAAGACTCTTGAGAGTCCCTTGGACTGCAAGGAGATCCAACCAGTCCATCCTAGAGGAGACCAGTCCTGGGTGTTCATTGGAAGGACTGATGCTGAGGCTGAAACTCCAATACTTTGGCCACCTCATGCGAAGAGTTGACCTATTGGAAAAGACCCTGATGCTGGGAGGGATTGGGGGCAGGAGGAGAAGGGGACGACAGAGGATGAGATGGCTGGATGGCATCACCGACTCAATAGACATGAGTTTGAGTGAACTCTGGGAGTTGGTGATGGACAGGGAGGCCTGGTTGCTGCGATTCCCAGGGTTGCAAGGAGTCGGACACGACTGAGCGACTGATCTGAACTGAAATTGCTCAAGATCATCTCCTCTTTTCTGAGTTCTCTTTCTTCTTTCCTTTCCTCCTACATATCTTGCATTATTTTTTGATCAAGTTTAAATTATTAGAAGATCCATATTTTAGAGTTCACATTATGAAGTCTGGGTGTCACCGACTCTTTGTGACTCCATGGACTGTAGCCTGCCAGGTTCCTCTGTCCATGGAATTTTCGAGGCAGTAATACTCGAGTTGCCATTTTCTTCTCCAAGGGATCTTTCTGACCCAGAGAGCAAACCCCTGTCTCCTGCATTGGCAGGCAGTTTCTTTACCACTGAGCCATGAGGGAAGCCCAGTATGAAGCTTATTCACTACTTAGATTCTGTAAGAGGCATCCTAATCCTATAGCCTTGGTAGGTCTTTATTTTCTGGTTTAGCATAGTGTTTAATTTTATACTTAGTATTTATCAATAGAATGAATGGAAATCTGGTCATTTGAAGAAACTATGTAATATCATTACCATTAAGACCTATATTGTAAAGACACTGTACTGAAAATAAGTTATGTTTAATTTTAATCCCCTTAATTTTTTAGGTCATATTTTGATGTTAATTATCACTGTGTAACTATACTGGAAACCCATGAGGATTAATATATGACTTAAGGTTTTTGCTTGTTTTGTTTTTCCCTTCCTACCTTCTTATTTCTTTGACCTTTAGAAGATTTGCAGTGGTGAATCTAGTTTTTAGAAAATGAATTCTCACAGGTATGTGTGCTGCTGTTGTTCTTAACCAGATCACTCTGAGATGTTTTATATTTTGCCTGATAAATACATAGCCTTCAGAACTCTTTTATTCTTCCCTTTTTTCCCTTCAAATAGCACCAGGCTTTTGGTTAGTAAAGTGTCCAGGACTAGGATAAATATTTTATCTGTCAATGAGCAAATACAAAACTGTTGTAAACTAGAATGACCAGAGGTTCCTGGTTTGATGAACTATGCAGAAAATAAAATCATTATTAAGCATTTCACTGACACTTGCATATATACTTAAAAATAATAAAAGATGCTAATTCTATACTTTATTCATAGGTTAACTCTATATGGGGTCAAAACTAGGAAAACAATGCATATAAAACATGGCTTATTGTATATTTGACAAATAATGGCCATATTTTTTTCCTTACCAGCTCCAAGAAACTAAAAACCAAGTTCATTTAGATTACAGAAGCATAGCACTTACATTATTCTTCCTTGGGGGATCGAGGACAGGAAAAAGTAATTAATTAACTCTTCTACCTTTATAAAAACCTACAATTAGTTTTTATTTTTCATACTGCCCATTAGCAGGTTAGTAATAATTCTAATCAGAATCTTTGGGGCACATTTTGAAACATGAAAAAACCATTATTGTACTGCTAAATGAATTGAAGACTAACATACAAAAATCAAAATAGCCCATTACTGAATCATAATTAATCCAACCAAATATCAAAGTCATCATAAAGTTACACAGTGATTCTAAAATTCACTGTATTAAACATTTTCCTGAGTACTAAAAAAAAGATGATTATGTAAGGTCAGCACGTTTACATTCCACTTATGATGAAAAGCAAATGACTAGCAATGTATTTGTAGTTACAAGACTGTCAACCATGAAAAGCTTGAGGAAAAATACTTTAGAGATGCCTGGTGTTATAGGCAGTATAATGACCTCTTAAAGATGTCTATATCCTAATCCCTAGAACTTACGAGTATGTTTTTTTTTACATTTAAAAGTCATTTTATAGATGCGATTAAATTAATATTTTAGAAACTGAGAGTTTATTCTGAATGTATTGGTGGCCTCATGTGAAAGAGGGAAGCAACAGAGTCAGAGAAGGAGGCATAACAACAGAAGTAGAGGTTAGACAACGAAAAAGAGAGAAATATGGATCTGACAAAAATATGGATCTGATGAAAGTTAGGCTGCTGCTAATTTTGAATATGGGGGATGGAGCCATGAGCCAAGGAATGAAGATGGCTTCTAGCAGCTGGAAAAGGCAAGGGAAAGAGTATTCTTCTCTAGAGCCTCCAGAAAAAGGCAGCCCCACCCAAACTGTAATTTCAGCCCAGTGAAAATCATTTCAGAGTTTTTACCTCTAAAACTATAAGCTGATGCATCTGTGTTGTTTTAAGCACGAAATTTGTGGTAATTTGTTACAGTAATTTGTAACAAATTGTACTAGGAAACCATGTACTGGTATAGCACAAATGTGTGTACATGTGACAAGTTGTTGTCTGCTTGGAGACAACATAAGGTAGGGAAATATCTACATTCTTCTCATCATTATAGCTTTGTTATTCAAATGATCTTTACTCATTTAAAGATTTAGTTTTTACATTGTGCTGATATACTATTATCAATTAATGATAAAGAGAAAAAACTAATTGGACCATGGACAATTGAAATAAAATAATAATGATGTTAAATTAATGTGTTATATACAGTATTCTATATCCTGAAAACAAAACTTTTTTGCCTTTTTTGCCTATAATATATGTGGAAGAATCACAAAATTTGCCATATTTTTACAGAACCAATAAAATTCAACAGTGGTAGAAAGCAAATTGCACAGACTATCTTCTCCCCAAAATGTGTAAAGTTATAAACTAATGAGATATTTAATTCTTTTAAATCCTATCAGATAATTGAGAATCATCATTCCATATATGAATGTATAATATACTTGTAGATAGACAAATTGGTTCAGTAGGAAAGTTAGTATATATGTGCCTGCTTTATTTCAGAAGGATCTTCTTTCCTATGATCACACTGAAATAAAATTACAGCCTTTCAAAATCTATAAGATGCAGCATAAGTTGTGTGTGCTAACGAGGTATATTCAGAGGAAATGTCTTGTCCTTTTCAAATGTGAAAACAAGGAAAAGGCAAAAAATGAACAAAACATTCAGCTCAAAATATTATTTTGACTGCACAAAGGAAACTGAAGGAAAGCAAACAGAGTTAAAGAAATAAAAAATGCTAACTGATGGAACTGAACTAGGTGATTTAGGAACCGGAATGATAAGTACAATTGCCTATAAACCTAAGACATGGCTGTTTTAAAAAAAATGTAACATATCTATGAAAAATCTAATAAAAAGAGTGAATATGCAAATTATAAACTGTACACATTTAAAGGAGATATAATAGTGTCTTAACTCAGGTTGCCATGACAAAACAACATATACTTGGTGATTTAAACAGATTTATTTTTCATAGTTCTGGAGGGTGGAAATCTGAGATCATGGTGCCAGCAAAGTTAAGTGCTGGTGAGACCTCTCTTCCTGGCTTACAGATGACTGCCTTCTCACTGCGTGCTCACAGGGCCTTTCTTGAGTACATGTGAATGGAGAGAAAAAGATATCTCTCCTGTTTTTTAAATAAACTCATCAATTCTATCCAATTAGAGTCCCACCTTTATGACCTCATTTAAACTCAGTTACCTCCTAAAAGCCCTATTTCCAAAATAGTCACATTAGGGCTTCAACATATAAACTTTGGTGGGAGCACAATGCAGTTTATAGCATTCAACCCCTGACCCTTCCAAAATTCATGTTCTTCTCTCATGCAAGATATGTTCATTCTATCTTAACAACCTCAACAGTCTTCATTCCAACATTAAGTCTGAAGCTCAGTCTCCCTTAAATATCATCTAAATCAGATATGGGTGAGACTCGAGGCATGAATCATCCTGAGGCAAGATTTCTCTCTAGCTGTAAACCTGTGAAACCAGGCAAGATATGTGCTTCCAAAATACAGTGGGGGACAGTTATAGGATAGACATTCCCATTCCAAACGGAGAAACCAGAAGGAAATCCAAAACCTAGCCAAGTAAACTTCACTGGATCTTAAGGCTCAGTAATATGAATATCTGCAAACACACATGCATGCAGGTTTATAGGGAGACAGGAAGAAAGATAGATAATAAGGAATCAGCTCGTGTGACCATGGAAGGTGAGAAGTCCCAAGACCTAAAATTGTCAAGCTGGAGAGCCAGGAATGACAATGGTATAGTTGCAGTACAAATCCAAAGGCCTCCACACCAGGAGAGTTAATGGTGTAAGTTCCAGTCTGAAAGCTAGCAGGCTCAGCACCCAAGAACTGATTTTTCAGTTCAAGTCTAAATGTGGGAAAAGACTGCTGTTTCAGCTGAAGTAGTGAGGCAGGTGTAGTTCGCTCTTACTCAGTTTTTTGGTTCAGCTCAGGTCTTCAGTCAATCGGATGAGGTTCATCCACATTAAAGACAGCAATCTGCTTTAGGCAGTCTTCCAATTCAAATGTTAATCTCATCCCAAACTGTCCGGAAGCATTTAACAGGAGGCTTCCTGTGTGCTGTTTTGGATCTCTCAGGAATCCTCTGTTCCTTATTAATTCCTAAATATTCAGGAATTAAGAGAAGAGGCAAGCCTCTCCCCTGGCTGAGGAATCCAGGCATTTCCTTCGTTAGTTTTTCAATACGGTGGTAAGTAGCCTCTTCTTTTTTATGAACCATATGGTAAAAGTGATTGTTTACAACTCTCTCATTCTTTAATATGGATCTCCTATGTTTTGTAAGTCTGGAATTTTAATCTTTATCTTTGCTGAGAATAACTGCCTTGTAAGACGAATCCCAGGGACGGTGGAGCCTGATGGACTGCCGTCTATGGGGTCGAACAGAGTCGGACACAACTGAAGCAACTTAGCAGCAGCAGCAGCAATACAGCATATATGCCCACACCATGTTGATTAAAATACCTTTGCGCCATCAGAGCTTTGGTCCCCGTGACTCACTCACTCTCTCTCTCTCTCTCATGGACTGTAGCCCACCAGGCTCCTCTGTCCATGGGATTCTCCAGGGAGGAATTCTGGAGTGGGTTGTTATGCCTTCCTCCAGGGGATCGTCCCAACCCAGAGATCAAAGCTGAGACCCTTTTGTCTCCTGCATGGCAGATGGGTTCTTTACCACCAGGGCCACCTGGGAAGACTCTAGCATAGAAAAACTAAATATCACATAATCATAGAAGAATTGAAAACATTATTAGAATATTGCATTAAAATAGCTCCTGTTCTAGATGATTTTATAGTCATTTCTCCCAAAATGTTCAAGGAAAATGTTATGTTTTACATAGGAAAAAACGTTAAAAGGATACGTAATTAATATTATGAGATACCATGACTTGATACCTATCTCAGACAAAAGAAAGAAGAAAAGGAAATTTTGGAAAATCTCACTTATAAACACCTTAAATTACTAACAGATCAAAGTTGAATTTTTATTAAAATGAGGCACAGTAGTGTTTTACCCTACTTACAAGAATTGCAAAAGTTATTTAATAATAAATATCTATAACCATAAACTATCATAGTGACAAATTAAGAAAACTACATGATTTTTTCTAGACACGCAATCAAGTTTTTAAAATAAAATAGACAGTGCTTTCTCTAAAACCACTTAGAGTAACTGAAAAGGATACATATATATAGGATGAATAAAATCTAACACTTAACATGGTATTATAAGATTCCTTTTAAAGGGAGGGGGACACAGTGAAACCTATAGTCCACCATTATTACTTTATCATCATTATGGATGCTTTGGAGAAGGCAATGGCACCCCACTCCAGTACTCTTGCCTGGAAAATCCCATGGACGGAGGAGCCTGGTGGGCTGCAGTCCATGGGGTCGCAAAGAGTCAGACACGACTGAGCGACTTCACTTTCACTTTTCACTTTCATGCATTGGAGAAGGAAATGGCAACCCACTCCAGTGTTCTTGCCTGGAGAATCCCAGGGGCAGGAGAGCCTTGTGGGCTGCCGTCTATGGGGTCACACAGAGCCGGACACGACTGAAGCGACTTAGCAGCAGCAGCAGCATGGATGCTTTTTGCTATCTTAGCTGGAGTGCTTGATGTGTAGGTAAAGACGGCATCCTGGATACTCAACCTCCTGCCATCATGAAGCGAATAAGAGATGAGCCATCTGTCTGTGCCCTGTCTGAGTTTCTGATCCAAAGAATGATAAAAATAACAATAATAAAATAGTTGTTTTCTTTCAGGCCAAGAGGTTGGCAGAGTTTGTTAGGCTGACTAGATACACATCAAAGGATACAAAACTGGCTTCAGTAGAAGAGGATGTGACCTCTTCTAGAGAGCATAAAACAGAGCATAAAAAAGGGGTAAGGGGAGGAGATGAGGGGAGGGGAATCGATGGAATCAGAGGGGGAGGGGATGGTAGGGGAGGAAGGAGGAGGGAAGGGAAGAGCACAAAGGAACAATCCAATGACCTCATTTGCATCCCTTGCTTTGAGCCAGAAAACTAACCCTTCTCTAGACTTCTGAGTTATTAGAGACAATAAATACCCTTTTTTGCTTAAGTTAGGCTGAGGTGGGTATCTGCCACAGCAAAGAGTTCTGACTGAAAAGTCTCCTCCAGGTAAAGGCCCTGGCCTGGCTATTTACAGAACTCTACACAGCTGGATAAAGGCTTGGCCATTAACCCTCTTTAAAATATTGATGTGGATTAAAGTGAATACTGGAAAGGTGAAGTTCACTTCAGCTTTTGTTTTTTACCCATGGGGGAATGAAACATATGACAAAACTAGGTCATCAAGGTTTATAGTTGGTAAAGTATGGACATAGAAGAAATTGAAAAGAAGTTTATTTCTCTTAAACTCAGAGATTACCAGCAATGGCTGTAAATCACACGGTCAATTGCTAATAATTGCCTTTTAGTTTGTTTTCTAATCATGGTATCATCCCCAGAACCATTTTCAGAAATGAGATTTACAATTTGGAATACCTAAGAGATTTACGGGCTTTGATTCTGCTAGAGCTACAGAGGGAAAAAGGCTTTATTTTTTGCCTGAAGAGGCTATCAGTGTTTATTGTTGTATATACAGCTTTGCTCCAGTCATTTTCAAACTTTAAAAAAGTAAAATTGTCTTTGAACCCTACCCTCATATTAATTACTGCCATTTTCCATATATTTACAAATTCTATTTTAGCTACTTACAGGAATCTTTATCATTAATCCTTCTACAAATCTAAGTAAATAATAACCCATTGGAACAGTACTGTAAAAACAACTTCATAATGTATTACAATGAAAAAAAATCAATAAACAGGCTCTAAACAAGGTCGACTATGAAAGAGACAGAAAGAAGAGAGAAATCACCTCATTACTCAGTCATTTGGAAGTCAGCTGGATGTCAAGTCAATGGCCAGCAAGGAATGTGGCAAGTACACAGAAAGCTTGATCAAATAAATTCATATGAAGATTTCTCCTTTCATTCCACAACAAAGCCACCAAAATTTAAATGAGAATTTAACTGATTATATTTATTGCTAAAAATTAATCTATTTGCAATTCATTTACAAAGACTGGATAATAAGATAACTTCACATATTTGAGAGAGATTTCTCCAGCTTTCAAATGTTCATGGTCTACTCTGAAAATAATTCAAACAACTGTTAAAATGCTGAAGTGTCTTTGAAGTTCCATAACGTTGTAAACTTTGTGCCTAATAATAAAATGACCATATCTAGGAAAAAGAAAGATTCTTTTAAAGAGAGAAACTGATATAAACATACAAGATTATATACATGACAGTTAACCAGGTATAAAGACAGAGAAAAAGGTATATATAAGAAACTGCAGTCTGCCTGCCTTTCGGTTCATCTTTTAACTATAGATTGCCAGTTAAATTTCACTCTAAGAATAGGGAGAACATATACACAAGCACACACACACGCAAACCCACACACACAACTAAATGTACACAAATTGCAGATGAGGCTCTATTTAAAGTGACGCAATATCCTGATTTGAATAATTTTCAAAAAACTAAGGTTAATGTCTCCTTCACAAATTAATATCTATATGATTTTATGTACATACCTTATTTCTTTTATCCCTTGGCCAGAATAACTCCCTTCTCCAGGGGATCTTCCTAATCTAGGGGTCAAACTTGTGTCTCTTATCTCCTGTATTGGCAGGCGGGTTCTTTACCACTAGTGCTACCTAGGAAGCCCAATAACAACTCACAGTGGCCAAATATTCAATAACATACCCTAGGTCGGGCTTCCCTGGTAGCTCAGCTGGTAGAGAATCCTCCTGCAATACAGGAGACCATGATTCAATTCCTGGGTTGGGAAGATCCCCTGGAGGACAGCATGGCAACGCACTCCAGTATTCTTTTCTGGAGAACCCCCATGGACAGAGGAGCCTGGCAGGATAAAGAGTCATGGGGTCCCAAAGAGTTGGACATGACTGAGCGACTAAGCACAAACACAGGTTAACTGCCATCCCTTCCCTGTGTTCTTTCCCACAGTCAAGAATTTTTTAGTATCCTTCCCCAGTAAACTACTTGAGCATAAATCCTTATTTCAGGGTCTGATTTTGGAGACTCCAGATTAAGACATGTAATGAGAACAGTTCATATTCTGAAATCATGTTAACATTTTCTGATTCTCTAGGTGTTCATAAATTGCATTTTTTTCTAGTTATCATTGTACTCAATTTTTTAACTGCAAAAATAATACATGTATATTTTTAAGGTAAAAATAATAAAAAGATAATCTCATTTCCATTTTTATTTCTGCTTCAAATATATGTAATCTAATGAATTTCTTTCTCTTTTTTTCCAGTTTCATTAAGCTACTATTCACACATAAAACATAAAGTATACAATGTGATGATTTGATACACCCATATACATTGGGGGTTACCATAGCAAGGTTGTTAAAACATCCATTACCTCACATAGTTACCATTTTTATATGTGTGGTAAGTTACTATAGTCACCATGCTGTACATCAGATCCCCAAAAATAATTCATCTTATAGCTGGAAGTTTATACTCTTTGACCAACATCTCTGCCTTTCCCCAACCCAGAGCCCATGACAACTAGAATTTGAATCTCTATTTCTAATGTGCAGCTCTTTTAGATTCCACATTAAAGTAAAAACATACAGTATTTGTCACCTCTGAAATGTTCCTTAGTATAATGCCCTCAAGGTCCATTGGTGTTTTCACAAAAGGCAAGATTTCCTTCTTTCATACGGCCAAATTATGTAAAGGAATATAATTGCATTATTATACACACACATATATATATATTCCTATATAAATGTAAAGGAATACAAATTTTAAATATATACACATGTATGTGTGTGTATATATTTAAATTTTTGTTTATTCTTAAACAATCTAAAGACACTGAGTTTATTTCACTGCCTTGACTATTGTGAATAATGTGCAGTGAACATGGGGGTATAGTTAACTATTAAGATAGTAATTTCATTTCCTTCAGAAATATACCCAGAAGTTGGACTGTTGAATCACACGGTGATTTCATTTTTCACTTTTTTGAGGAACCTCTGTACTGTTTTCTGTACTGTTTTCCAATTTACAATCCCACCAACACCACACAATGCCTCCCTTTACTCCACATCCTTACCAACATTCATAATTTCTTCTCTTTTTGATAATAATCATTCTAAGAATTGTGAGGTGTACCTCATTGGGATTTAGATTTGCATTTCCCTGATGATTAAATCTTTTCATATACCAGTTGTCCATCTATATGCCATTTTGGGGAAAAAGTCTACTCAAGTAATTTTCCCATTTTTAAAATTGGATTGTTTTCTTCTGTGTTATTGAGTTGTATGGACTCCTTCTATATTTTGGATATTGCATGCATGCTAAGTCACTTCAGTTGTGTTCAACCCTTTGCAACCCTCTGGACCTTAGCCCAAGTCCTCTGTCCATGGGATTCTCCAGGCAAGAAAACTGGAGTGAGTTGCTGTGCCCTTCTCCAGGGGATCTTCCCAACCCAGGGATCAAACCTGGGTCTCTCAGTCTCCTTCACTGGCGTGTAGGTTCTTTACCACTAGTGCCACCTGGGAAGCCCATTTTGGATATTAACCCCTTATCAAAAGATGGTTTGCAAATATTTTATCCCATAGTATAGGTCACCTTTGCATTTGGTGATTGTCTATTTTGCTGTGAAGAAGCTTTTTGTTTGATGTAGTCCCACTTGTTTATATTCGCTTTCTTGCTTGTACTTCTGGTGTCAAATAAAATAAACGTTGTTAACTAAGATCAATATCAAAGAATTTTTAACCTGCTTTCTTCTATTAACTTTATATTTTGGGTTCTTATATTTATGTTTTTAACATTTTGATTTAATATCTATGAGTGGTGTAAGATAGAGGTCCAGTTTCATTCTTTTGCATGTAGCTGTCCAGTTTTCCTAACGTCATTAAATAGATTATGGTTTCCTCATTGAATATCTTGGTTCCCTTATAAAATACCTGTTGACCACATATATGTGGGTTTATTTTGGGGCTCTTGATTCTGTTCTGTTGGTCTATGTGTTTGTTTTTATATCAGTAATGTAAAGATTTGCTTATTCTAGCTCTGTAGTATAGTTTGAAATCATGAAGTGTGATGCCTCCAGCTTTTTTATTCTCTCTCAAGATTGCTTTGGCTATTCAGGGTTGTTGTTTTTTTTACAACAAATTTTAGGTGTGTTTTCAAATTGTATTAAAAAAAGCCATTGGAATTTTTTATCAAGATTGGATTGAATATAGATTCAATATAGATGACTTTGGGTAGTTTTAACATTTCAACAATACTGTATTAATTCTTTCAATCCATCTGCATGGAATATCTTTCCATTTATTTAGAAAGTATCTTCCTAAATACCTTTCATGAAGTCTTTCAGTGTGCAAGTCTTTTACCTCTCAGTTCAGTTCAGTTCGGTCGCTCAGTCGTGTCTGACTCTTTGCGACCCCATGAACTGCAGCACGCCAGGCCTCCCTGTCCATCACAATCTCCCGGAGTTCACCCAAACCCATGTCCATTGAGTCGGTGATGCCATCCAGCCATCTCATCCTCTGTCGTCCCCTTCTCCTCCTGCCCCCAATCCCTCCCAGCATCAGGGTCTTTTCCAATGAGTCAACTCTTCACATGAGGTGGCCAAAGTACTAGAGTTTCAGCTTTAGCATCATTCCTTCCAAAGAAATCCCAGGGCTGATCTCCTTCAGAATGGACTGGTTGGATCTCCTTGCAGTCCAAGAGACTCTCAAGAGTCTTCTCCAATACCACGGTTCAAAAGCATCAATTCTTCGGTGCTCATCTAACATTTTGGGGTGAAGTCTTTAGGACTTTCCATATACAAAATCATGTCATCTGCAAACAAACACAATTGTAACTTTTTTTTCCAATTCAGATACATTTTATTTCTTTTTGGTGCTTAACTGCTCTGGCTAGGGCTTACAGCACTATGTTGATTAGCAATGGTGAGAGTGGGCACACATGTCTTGTTCCCAATTTTAGCAGCAAAGTTTTTAGTCTTTCACCATTGAATATATGTTAGCTGTGAGTTTGGCCTTGATTACATTGAGATATGTTCCTTCTATATCCAATTTGTTGTTTTTATCATGAAAAGATGCTGAATTTTGTCAAATGCTTTTCTTGCATCTGTTGAAGTGACCATATCATTTTTATCATTCATTCTATTAATGTGGAGCAGCACATTACTGAGTCCCATATGTTGAAGCAAACTTGCATCCCAGGAAAAAAATCTAACTTGGATGTATTATCCTTTTAAATGCTTTTTTGACTTTGGCTTGCTAATTACTTGTTGAAAATTTTTGTGTCTATATTTATCAAGGATATTGGGCCATATAGTTTTGTTTCCTTGTACTGTCCTTTTCCAGCTTTGAAATGGGTAATATTGGTCTTATAAAATGAGTTTAGAAATGTTCTCCAAATTTTTGGAAGGTTTTGAGAAGGATTGCTGTTAATACTTTCTATTTTAAAACATTTGGTACAATTCACTGTGAAACCATCTGGTCCTGGGCTTTTCTTTGTTGGGAGGATTTTGAATACTCAATCAGCAAGTGCTGGAGTAAGCAAGACCTCTGAGCATATGAAGGAACTTGCAGGGAGCCATCTAGGGCCACAAGAGTAGGCCTGGTGCCAAGTGAGCCACCTCTGGGGTCTCAGGTGAAGCAGGCTGCTGACCTCAGTCCTCTTCCGTAGGGAGAGGGTATCTCTGTACTAGGCTACCTGGGCTTAGGGAGGGGTGGGAGGGACATGAGAAACTACCTTCCCTACCCTCCTCAGTACATCTTTTCTTATTTCTATGCTTCACCCATAATATTCTGTATTTCCTCACCTGGAATCTTTGGCTCTTCTGAAGGTAATTTCTTACATGGATAGTTGTTCAAATTGATGTTACCAGGGAGGGGATAGTCACTAGGAATTCCTTTGCCACCATCTGTTCTTTTCTTTTCTTAATTCTAATTTACTTCTTTCAATTCCTTCATTAATGTGTAGAAATCACAGTCTCACAATGAATTTCCATTCACAGTTGGTTCATTTTTTTCACTGTTATGGGGTTATAGCAGTTCTTCCTCTGTGAATTATCAGTTTATATACCTAATCTATTATCTACTGAATTTTTAAAATTTTTATACTATTCTTTAGGGATTCTTCTATTTTATATCATTGGGTTAGAAAAATATGACTTATGTGGTATTTGTTGTGATCAAAAGAGTATAATGTTGAAAAAAAGAGTACAAATAGAGAGTCCATAAAAAAATACATGCATGTATATATGTGTATGTATAGATATAAATGCATAGGAGAAATTAATGTATGATTAAACTGATATTTCTATTCCAAGAGGACATATGACTTGTTTAATATGTCACTGGTGTAACAAATAGTCTCTAAGAAAATTAATTCAAACCCTTGCCTCACCTCATAGAAATGAATATCAGAATAAGCAAAAAATGAGAAAAATAAGCAAAAAATCAATTCTCTAACTCAGATCTAATCTCTGAAAAATAATGACACATAAACTCTCTCACAGTAAAGCTGAGACACAAAGAATATGAAGGTTCTTGTCAGAATAAGAGTATAAAGTCACCATAAATGCAAACAGAAATATTATAAGGTTTCAGCCAATGAGTTGTTCCACTTTAGGCAGATTTTTGCAGCTAGAACGCACTATTCAGTGGTGAGGTATAGGGCACTGAGAACTGGAAATGCTTTTCTCAAAAGAGAAGAGCTCACAACAAAGGAAAGAAAAAGTTGCTATACTTCTGCGCTCATAATGCAGATCATTTGCATAAATGGAATCTGAGTGAGAAGTTTCTCCAGCAGATTGTAAGATATAAGTAAAGCAGAGGAAATTTGCTTTCTTCTCATGAAATCAAAAAGAAATTATTCATCTCCATGAATGCAAATGAAAGCTTTCCAAATGGTGTGGTCATAACACGGTAATTAAATGCCTGAGTGCCAGCCAGATTCCTTCATTTTTCTAAATTATAATAATTACAATTGACCATTACTGATAATTACAGTGATCAGAGTGTCAAATTCCAATTTTTCATTCTCTTTTCTGTATTTAATGTGTAACTTCCTTCCAGGAAAATCCATCAAGTATTCTTTCTCCTTACTCGAATCCTTTCTACTCTTTTACCTCACACCCACAGAAATCAGCTCTCTCTTCACCCTTTCCTTTCTGTCTACTCACCTCCTAATCATACTTTCTTTTTTTTCTTTTTTTGAATTTCCTCCAGGGGCTAATCAGGAGGCATCTAGCTATACAAGCATTATGTCAAGGTAAAATTAAAAGATTAAATATGTAAATTATTGTTTCAAAAAGGATTCTGTGTATTCTGAATGTCTAAATCACTTTATACCCACTTATTATCCCTGTAATTAAAATGGAAGCTAGTAATCAAAGGTCCTAACCAATTCCTTGAGGAAAGCATACAAGTTAAAAAGAAAAGGATTACCTAATCCTTCCAACTTTAAATTAATTCTCTGTTTCTCAGGCCTTATAAATGTATCACTTTCTTAACTGTTATAAATGGTTTCTTTTGTGGGACTTTAAAACAATTTCCTACAAATCATATTTTAAATATTTCTTTCCTTTTGAATTAAATAATTCCATTCTCCAGGTGTCTTCTTGGAAAACATAAATGACTCTGAGTAAGTCAAACTGCCCTTAATCACCCATGGTACAAGTTTATCAACTTGCATCTTTTCAGAGTATTCACTCAGATCAAGTGTTAGGGAATTCTGTGGGCCATATTGGCAATATGAATCAAAATGTCAAAGCACATAAATTTTGGTCTTTCAGTAATATCTATAAAAAATATATAAATAAATGTATGTTTATTGTAATGGCAACCCACTCCAAGATTCTTGCCTAGAAAATCCCATGGACAGAGGAGCCTGGTGGGCTATACTCCACGGGGTAGCAAAGAGTCGGACACGACTAAGCAACTTCACTTCACTTCATTGTATTGTAATTTGTTTCAGTAAAAAAATTATAAACTTATGTGCCCATCAACAGATAACTAACCATTTAAATTATGGTACAAATACACAATGGAGAAATGTTTACATATCATAAAGTTATTATACATATATGGACACAACACACTTATTAACAAGAGAGGTTGTCCAAAACATATGGTTCCATCTATGTATAATATAATGCATGTATGTAAGTGTGTGAACAGAGAGCAAGGACAGAAAGAATTATTACCAATGTCAGCAGGTCTTTTATCTGAGTGGCAGGACCTTAGATAACTTTGATCTTTTATAACTTTTATACAGTTTTATATATTGATAAAAGTGCAACAAGGATTAGAACCATGCTATAAAGGATCCTCTAAGTATCTCCAAATGGATTTTATTTCATTTAATAGATTCTATTTAATTTTGTTTATTTGCTTCTATCCATTGTTTATAAACTTGTATTATTGAGCTCCTATACTGGTTGAATTATGTCCCTATAAAAATTCACAATATTCATAGTGGCAGAAACAAAAGCCTATTAGATTTTTGTTCTCTACCTAAAACATTCCAACATATTTATCAGTGATATCAGGACATATTTAACTGGTACATTTATTCACAGATTCGAATTATGCATACTTTGCCTCTTACTTAAACATTACTGCCCTTATCAGACCCAATTCTCTGGGGGAAAAAATGGAAGAGACCTTGTGTTAGAACTGGAAAGTTACTCCCTTTAGATATATAGAAGTTGCAGCCCTCCAGGAGCAGACATTCTGAGGAAATTTATTACTTACTAAAGATCCTTGCAATAAGCTGATGACACAAAGTAGACAGCTTCCTCACAAAACGATCAGAACAAGATTCTCCTATATCCCACAGTCCTTTACCCACACTAGCCTATTATTCTTGCCTTCATATTTTTCCTCATTGTTTTAAGATCCAATCCTTCCAATTTAGCCTACTGTGGTTTTTCCTAAGTCTAGGCTTCACTAGAGAGACTCATCTCTCTACACCCATGTTTTTTATCTGGGTGATCTAGCCTTGAGTCTCCAACCCGCAAAGGGACATGTGGCAAGTCTGGAGCCCATTATTGGTTGCCATGATTGGGGAAAGATGGCTGCACTGGCATCTATTAATTAGGGCGAGACCAAAAACACTGTTAAATATCCTACAAAGCGCAGAACAGCCTCTCCACCATAAACACACACAACAAAGAATTATCTGACTCAAAATATCAATAATACTGAGATTGAGAAGCCCATCTCTTGATAGAAACAGTTTTGGCTGAATGAGAAAGAAAATAGAGGTCTGAAAACAAAGAGAGGTTCCCATACTCCTAGGAAATGACTGATTGTCCCACAACTATGTTAACCAGTAGCCACCAGAACTGGTTTTAAACCCCCTGATCAACCACTAAAAATCTGTCTCTGTGAATACACTTTTACAATCCAAACAGTCAGTGACAGCTTTTTGGTTTTGGATGTCAGACAATCAGGAATGAATTCTTTCCAATGAATACAGTATTCAAGGCCAACCGATCAACAGCTATCACACATGCATAGATGTGAGCAAACCATTTGCACCTCTGTCCC
This sequence comes from Bos indicus, assembly GCF_029378745.1. NCBI lineage: Eukaryota > Metazoa > Chordata > Mammalia > Artiodactyla > Bovidae > Bos > Bos indicus. Next base: position 35,428,851 of record NC_091770.1, read on the forward strand.
TAAATCCCATGCTACTCAAAACTGTGTATAAAATTAACAGGTTTCTTTCCCTGGGTGGATTGTGCCTGACCAACACAATTCTGCCTGACCCTAGTAAGCTATAAATTTATCTTTGTCTTAAATTTCAAATAGTGACAAACCCAGAATTGTCAAAGGATATTGAGAACACCCCTGAATATCTGAGATAGAAAGGCAAATTAATGATTTTTTTATAGTAAAAGAGAGCTATGCTGATCAAGAACAACAGACTGCTGATTTTATTTAGTGATTTGGTCAACAGAGTTCTTCCAATAGGAGGTTGTAACTCTAACACAGACAAACCAAGAACAGACAAGAAATAAAGGCCATTAAGACTGGTAAACAGTATGTGCTTACAAATAATGTCTTGGGTTCCCAAACCAAGCAGAGGCTAGGAAAAGAGCTGTATGATCAACAATATGATGATGTTAATGCTGGAATGCAGACTAAACAAAGGAAACCTCTTTCACAAACTGACCAAAATGGGAGAGCTCACATGAAAGACGTTTAGGTCACCCAGGGCAAAGTCTGACCAATTAACTTTTCATGAATTTGTTACCAGCCTAACAAACCATTAGCCTTCAGATATGTCTTGCATTAGCATAGACTTTTTTGACTTATTTTTCCACTTACTACCTAAGAAAGATACTCTTATACATTATAAAACCCAGGAAACACAAAATATATATAAAACAAGATTGTACATATACACAGACAACAGCAAAAGTAAATTAAGCAGCGGGAAAATAAATAGGTTAATGGTTAAACAACAACAACAACATACCAAATGGCATACTTTCAAACCTAAAGGTCTAATGACCTTACATAAAATACTCAGTCTAAGTATTTACCATGTAAAGGAATGTATTTGTCTAAAACTTAGACAAGGACTGGGCTAAATTATGGAAAGACCATGGTCTAATAACTTTATGCAAAGTTTCATTTGTTTACAAATTCAAGGATAACAAAGTAAATTAGTATTAAAAGCTCAGTGAAGCTGATCAGAACTCAGACAGCTGTTGAGACTAACTCAACCCAAAATACAGAGTTTGAGTCACAGGGTCCAATGAGAACACCTGGTGCTCTGAGCATTCTCTGTAATCCTGCCAGTCTTCAAAACAATCTCAGTAGAAGCTTGTTGATCCTGGTGCACTTCTGACAAAACAGTGCCTATCAATACTTAAGGAAGAGATGTTGCTCTATCTGTTCCTATAGCAGGAAAATGAAATATTTCACTTTAAGAGCCTTGACCCTTAACCTAGTGTTTCTAAGAAATGGATTTTCTTCTTTCTGGCCACTTTGCTATAGTTACTCAAAGACCACATCATGGAGCTACGCAGATTTCAAAGCACATTTCTTGGGAAGTATTTCATAGCTTAATTCATGCATTTATTAAAAAACTTTTATTAAATGGTAATTATCTACCAGACAGTTTTGGACATTGGATGGTCATCAATATTTGTTCATCTATGGGTCACCATTTGTCTGTGATTGAATGATGTACTTAGAAAGTTCTAAAATTAATTCTTCGTATCATCTTTAATTTGTTGTCAGCTAAGCCTCTAAAAATAAGTATGCAAGCTTTTTCTCTTTTATTCATATAATAATAGAAAAGCCTGACATTCTGATTTTTTTGAAGAAATATATGTGCTAAGAAAAAAAGTCATTTGATATTCTTGAAAATGTTTGCTATAAAAATGACCCAGTGGAGTAGAGGATAAAAAAACTAACACCTTAATAAGGTCATTTTTCTAGTACCTATATTTATAGAGTACTCTATACTCTGGGAAGTAATTTCATTTCTAAAATAAAATTTTCTTCCATAATGGCACAAGCTATTTAAGTTATTTAAGCCAGTTATTTAAGCCAAACATTTAGATGGTCATCCTTGATTTCCTGATTCACTTCCAGTCCAGCAGTTAGTCTGTCCTACCTGACTGCTCTACCCCCAAAATGTAAATCTGTCCCCTCATTTCCACTGCAATAGCTACTTCCCTAATCCTTATCCAGATTATTGTCATAACTAACCACATCCTCTCATTTATTCTACTCCTGCATTTCTATAATCCAATTCCCAAAAAGCAGTCAAAAAGATAACTTTAAAATGTTCACCAGATCATATAATACTGCAGTCGAATATCCTCCAGTGACCGCCCATCATGTTTAGAACACAATTCAAACTTCTTTAAAAAGCCTATCATGTTCCTAATTTGCTGACATAATTTTCTATTTTCTCTTCATTCAAAATAACACTGCTTGATTGGCTTTCTTTCTCTTCCTGCTGCTGCTGCTAAGTCGCTTCAGTAGTGTCCGACTCTGTGCGACCCCATAGACGGCAGCCCACCAGGCTCCCCTGTCCCTGGGATTCTCCAGGCAAGAACACTGGAGTGGGTTGCCATTTCCTTCTCCAGTGCATGAAAGTGAAAAGTGAAAGTGAAAAGTGAAAGTGAAGTCGCTCAGTCGTGTCCGACTCTTAGCAACCCCATGGACTGCAGCCTACCAGGCTCCTCCACACAAGGGATTTTCCAGGCAAAAGTACTGGAGTGGGGTGCCATTGCCTTCTCCACTAGAAAATATCAAATACTTACTTTTCTCATGGTTTTTGCACCTACCATTTCACCTGCTGAACTTGGTTATTCCACTACTTAGATGGAACCCACAGTGTGTCAAGTCTTACAACAACCATCACCTAACTCAGGGAGGCCATTCCTAACTATCCATAGTCCGTTCACATTGTTCAGCATCATATGCCACCTATATATTCCTTGTAGCCCACTTGCCAAAATATGACAGGACCTTCTCCAAGAGTTTATTTATTTTGCTCCTTTTTTGCCTTTCTCACCCATTGGAACACAAGTCCTAAAAATGTTTGTCTGTCTTGTTCATTTACATAACCTCAGTAACAACAACTAAGCCTGGAAGATAGTGAGTGCTCAATAAACATGCAGAATGCATACAATTATGATTCATTGACTCATGAAATCATGGATGTGAATAGGACAGGTTCAAGGGAGTCAAGAAAATACCTTACGTGTCTGAACTGAGGAGACACAAAGAAATAATGTCTGGATCCCCATTTCTGTCCCTTATTACAGTTCTTTCTTGGCCCTCTCAAAAATGATGTTTAGGTTTGGCTCAACATAAATTGTTTAAAATTTTCTCTTTAAGAGTCATAAGAATTTCTAGATCATTATTTTTCAGTTGTGAAAGAGATTGGTAAGTGCCCTGTAAGTGCATGTTTTTCAAGATATCTGGTGAAATTCTGAGCTAAAGTAATTTTCAATGGTAGTTTAATTCAAGAAGCATTTGAAGACCAGTGTGTTCTTTAAGTCCTGGAATTTTAGAGACAGAGAACACCTAGATTTTGAACACTCTTAGAATTTGATTCCACTCAGTAGTTTATCTCCCCTGATATACTGTTATCTTTCCATTTTTGCATCAATGAAAACAACTTATCTTTTATTGCAATTATACCATTAACCTATACAATATTTATATATAATTTTCTTCCCATTCTATCTTCACCAAATGTACTTTGATCTTTAACTTATGTAGAGATATGTGATATGTGGAGAGCAGCACAGCAGTAAAAAGAGACTGAACTTGAATTAGACAACCATAGGTTCAAATTCTGACTCTACCATTCACTAGCTGTGTGAACTTGAAAAAATTTCATAACCTCTTTGAGCCTCTTTTCTCATTAGTAATACTTATAATATCTCATTGTACTGTTATGAGAAATCAGTTTATAAACAATGTTCAGTGTAGTGCCTAACACACAGTGGAAACAACATTGATATAATTTACCTCCTAAATCTCTTGTCTACCCTTGATGGTAAGTCACCATAAATGTTTTGGGAATATTGGAAGGATATAGAGATATAAATTTTAAAAATAAAAATATAAATTTTAAAAATAAATAGCATTTTTTTCCAAACTTGTTTTCTCTCTCTCCCTCTATCTCCTTTCCCTGTCTACATACTTTTTTTTTTTTTTTTCCTGAACCATTTGAGAGAAATTTCAGGCATCTTACCCATTGAGTATAAATGTAGAAAAATAATATACAAATCCTAGCACCTCTAAATGGAGAAGGCAATGGCACCTCACTCCAGTACTCTTGCCTGGAAAATCCCATGGACGGAGGAGCCTGGTAGGCTGCAGTCCATGGGGTCGCTAAGAGTCGGACACGACTGAGCGACTTCACTTTGACTTTTCACTTTCATGCACTGGAGAAGGAAATGGCAACCCACTCCAGTGTTCTTGCCTGGAGAATCACAGGGACGGGGGAGCCTGGTGGGCTGCCATCTATGGGGTCGCACAGAGTTGGACATGACCGAAGCGACTTAGCAGCAGCAGCAGCAGCAGCAGCACCTCTAAAATGCTAGGTGTTGTAAATAAATTGAGAGAGGTCATTAACCAAAGAGATTGTGGATTGAAAGTGCACTTTTTTTCAATGCTTAAGAAAGGTTTAGAAGAACTGCCACAGTTAGAAATAGAGATCCGGTGGGTCAGGCATAACACTCACCAGAGAAGCCAGCCCTTTCTTTTGTGGCTTAGCTCTAAGAGAAGGATTCAGAACACAGGGCCAGGTCTTTAACTTTCTATTTTGAAAGAGTTTCAAACTCACAGAAAAGTTACTAAATAGTTCACATAGCATCCTTGTACTGTAGCCTTTACCATTACTTTTAGCATTTTTTTCCAGACTTGTTTTCTCTCTCTCCCTCTATCTCCTTTCCCTGTCTACATACTTTTTTTTTTTTCTGAACCATTTGAGAGAAGTTTCAGGCATCTTACCCATTCCCATCTAAACACTTTGGTGTAAATTTCCTAACAGGACTTTTCTTACACAATCACAATGTACTTATCAAAATCAGAAAATTCACATTGATACAATATAGTATGTAGTCTGTAGATATTATTCCAAGTTCACTAGCTGTCCCAATAGTATTCTTTATAAGCAAAAGATAATTCTGGACTACTCAATTCTCATCTTTTAAGTCTTCTTTAATCTATAAGAGTTCCTCATCCTCTCTTTATCTTTCATGTTACTGGTACTTTCAAAGAATAGAGGACAGTTATTTTTTGAAGAATGCCCCTCAATTTGGGTTTGTCTCATGGCTCCTCACAATTGAAATGATGAGCCGTGCTTTCTATCTATTCTACTCAAAGGCCATTGTCTTCTCTGAGTCTCCTATATCTATTTGAAACCACATTAGTCTCTTCTTTCTCTGTACTCCTATTGCACTTAGGGTCAATACCATAACATTAGACCTAAATCTTTTCTAACTGAAATAAATTTATCTGAGAAGAGGAGGTATCTTCTGTAACTATCATCACATAGCCCTCTATCCATATAGGAAAAGAATAGCCAATTAGACTTCATGTCAGAAAAAAATATGAAATCTATGTTTCAGAAGCTTCATTTACCTAGTGAAAAATGAATGACAGTCTCTGTATCACTCCAATGGATCCTCTGAAGCCTCTATTAATATTAATTTCTAAGCTCATCAATGGAAGAAGACAAACAGACTATTTAAATTCATCTTATGCTAGTCGTGATTGGCTTAGAAGATTTCAAGGAGACAATGACCCTAAAGTTGGACTGGCATTTATGACAGAGAAAAGGAGAAAATGAATTTATGAATTAAATTGGATATCCATAGAGCTAGGAGAAGAAATTGGTAATTTACTCAAGTTTTCTTTCATTTGCTTAAAGAAACACATTTGTTGTTAAGTTCTAGTCTAGTGTGATAGTGAAGGACAGGGAAGCCTAGAATGCTGTAGTCCATGGGGTCACAAAGAGTTGGATGCGACTGAGTGACTGAACAATAACATGGCTTCTGAAGTGTTACCATGTAGAAACCTGCTTTCCATGATGCCTTTCCATTAGGGAGCAATTAGGACCAGCTGTTCTCCATTCACAGCAGTTTGAGGCCCATGGGAATCCTCGTATATTAAGAGTTTAGAGATTTGTTGACTTTAATGTGCCCAACTTTTGCAATGAGAATTGAAAACAAGGCTATTATAAGGATCCCTTTGTGCACGAAAAGCTTAGAGAATAGAGAAAATACATAGAACCCATAACATCTTTACAAACAAAAGAGTTGCATTTTTTAAAAAATATATGAAGAAACTGGAAAACAGCAGAGTCCCAGCTGAGGCAATCATTGCACTTTATGGATACTCAGTCTAAAGCATTTAAATTTAACAATTAAAAAGACACTGGGGAAGAAGGTAATGTTCCATTTTGGTACTTTAAACCTGTTGTTTATGTTTCACTGAGTAAGTTCTCAAAATTTTCAACTGCTCCTGCTTAAAACCAGAGGTGCAAATAATGAGAGCTGCAACAGACTATGAATCAAGATAAACACTCAAATTGCCTTAAAGAAACAGAAATCTCAGAAGATCAGTGGACTGAGATTGAAAAAAGTCATTTAAGCAGTGAGTCCCATGAAACACAAGAAAATTTATGAGAAAATACAGTGATTCCAAAATGGAAATTCAGGAATGCTATTCTTTAAATGATTAATTCAAAATAAGAGCAAAGTAATGTCTACTTCTATTTCTTTGGATTACATTCTTTTCATTAGCCCCACCAAATCCAGAAGCATATTATAAATATTTTCTTATATATAGGTTATTGAACCCAGACACAGAATATTTTTAATCATAATAATAAATTTATGAAGGAAGCAAAATGGAAATGAAATCCAATTTCTTCAGTAAGACAATGCTTTCTTTCCCAACATATCCATTATGTCATTAATACCATATAGTATCTGTTAGGCACATGGCCTCAAGGCAGACAATACATAAATAAGTTAAACTGACATGATATCCATTTACTAGAAAAAACTATAAAAGAAAATAAGCAAGTATGTCAAACTCTACTTTCTATTTATATTCAGTCCTGGTCTGCTTCCACATTCTCTGCCTACCATATGTAGCTATCAAACTAAATGAAAGAAAGTATTGGGAAAAAATGTAATAAAATCTTTATAGCACAGATAACACTGGCTCAATATGTTAACTTTGGCTGTATATACTAATATTGGATAAATACAGAAAAGATATTAGCTTAAACATCTTGATTCCTTTGACCAGTGAGGAGTGAGCTACAAAAGTCATTCTTGTAAATAATATGTAAGAACTTGCACAGGCCATGGACTGTAACTGAGGCTGGGGATATGGCCGTGAACCAGATGGTTAAAGTCCTCACTTATCACTTATCTCAAATACAATGATAAAGCTAAAAGAAAAATAGACCAGGCTAACATGAGAGGAAGTAGTCACGCCAAAGAATAGGAAGTGTTTGGATCATCAGGAAAAGAGTTTTTGAAGAGGTGACATTTAAGCTAAAATCTGATTGATAAGAGGCTCCAGCCATGAAATGATCTGAGAGCAAAGTGTTCTTGGTAAAAATAACAGTAGGGTTTAAAGGCATGGCTAGATGGAGGAAAAGAAAGAAGAGTTCTATAGCTTAACACAATAAACCCAGACCCCTAAATTCACTGGCACATGCCTCCTGGAGCACAACATGGATATAGGACTGAAACTTGAAACTTGGCCTAGGAAATCTTGATATCCATGATCTTTTTTTGTAAAACCCTGCCTACTTCTAGACGGTTCATGGGCTGTCTCTGAATCTTGACTCTTAAAATAGTGTCTTTGTAAAAAGTCTGCAAAGATGAATATCAACACTTGGCATGCCATCTGCATAGAGCTAATTATATACACTTTGTTATTTGTCACTATAAGATATTTCAGAATGAAATGTGCGAACCATCTGCCAACAACTTTATTCACATTTCTTGGATCATCAACAAGAAACCTTTTACTTCTTTTCTCCCTGGGGAACAAAAATTGTAATATGCACAAGGTGAGTAGATGGGAAAAGATTCTAAAAATGGCTTTGGCGTGTACCAGAAAAATAGGAGGTATTTTCAGTAGAATGTCCTAGAATCATACGTATTCATTACTCTACCATGTGTCCTTGATACAGAGTTATACAAACTAAACCTAACCCCCCAAGTGTCAGACAGACACCAGTGCTTTTGGCATTATTTACATGATTGTTGGGTAAGGAATAACAAAGAATCCATGAGCTTAAAATAAATTGCAGTTTGTCATTTGATTATGTAAATATGTGGTTGCATGATCTCCAAACTCTCCAAATCACATTTTATGCACAAAGGCAAAACCAGCTTTTGTGTTGTGAAAAGCAGGTGCACAATTATTCCTACAAAGAAAAAGAGTCATTTGCAATGATTTTGCAGGGGGAGATTATTGAGCAATTACTGATGTACATGCTAATTTTGTTTTACCCTCTGACCATCTTCTGTTTGTAAAATGGTTGGGCTTCTCTCTTTGATAAGCGAATGAAGCTGCAGAAACAGAGATAAGGAAGTTGGACAATTCATGCCATTGCCAGTGGACATCAACCTGGCACCATTTGTTCAAGCATTTCTCACTGAGTACTTGTCATGGCCCAGCATTTAATAAAATACTCAGGCAAAGTTTAATACCTAACTGACAATGAGTTTTCCAAATACCCCTACAGAAAGCCAGGGACTCAGTATTTCTGCAATATGCATAATTTTTAATTCTATTTTCTAACAGTCCATTTGGAAAGAAACTGAGAGGTGAATGCAGAAAATTAAAACAGGCTATGCTTTGATTTAGAAATTCAACACACCACCTTGCTACCCAAGATTCTCTCAAAGTCAAAAGGTTTGTGTATTCACTATGATATAAAATTAGAACTTGGATGATTCTAGAAGGCAAAAGAGTGACAGAAATACTTTTCTTCACCACTGAAGCTGCTTTCACTACTTGAACTCTGAAATTTTCTAGGATTATAACTATAATTAATACTATAAACAGTCAAATTTCTTTTTGTGAAATTAAAATTTTATAAAGTTGGCTTAAGTGTATACATCTAAAAATTTTATAAATAAACACATCTACACATGTATACATACACAGGCACACTAATCTTTAACTATATACTTATATCTATATTTAAGGAATCGATGAAAAATCTCTAATTGTAGAAAACTATTTTACATAATTCAAAATCATTGAAGTATCAATTACCTTGAAAAATTATCCTATTGAAACTACTTGGGAAATATTCGAGTGTACATAATTTTACTCAAATATTTGATAGGGCTTCTTGTAAACCATTAGAATAGAAACAGTTGGTATAAACGAGCATAGACAAGTATTAGAAATAGACTATTATAAAATCCTGGATAAGATGGAAAAATATAACTGGATACTAATTAATTCTAGATTATATTAAAATAAGTAAATGTCTTGATCTAAAGGTATAGCCACATGAATCAATATCACTTGGAAAAAAAGGCTCATAGCATATACAATTGTATTCCATCCTTGACCATTCTGCGTATCAAGTCCATGAATGCTTTGGATGAGGAAAGGTAATATGCTCATTATTTGATTATTAAGAGAAACAGAGAAAAGGCCGACACAAAAAGTGAATTAAGGTTAAAAATGATAGGATGAAACAATAGGCAAAATTTATCAAAAAAGAAAATGAATATAGTAAAATGTATTCTGGATTTTATTAAAAGTTGTTGTTTAGCCACCAAGCTGTGTCCAGCTCTTTTGCAACCCAATGTACTGTAGCCTGCCAGACTCCTCTGTCCTTGGGATTTCCCAGGCAAGAATACTAGAGTTGGTTACCATTTCCTTTTCCAAGGGATCTTCCTGATCCAGGGATGAAACCCCATCTTCTGCATTGACAGGTGGTTCTTTATCACTGAGCCAACAGAGAAGTCCAGTCTGGATTATATTAAAAGTACATTTAATCAAAGTTGTGCAAGGATAAGCATGGGATAGGCTGGAATGTTTGATATGCCATTTACTCACTGTATACACAGGAACAAGTTGCCTAAGCTGTTTGTGTTTCAGTTTCTCCATCTGTAAAACAGATTTAATAAACACAGTATGATCTTTTATGAATGTTGTAGGGTTCAATGAGTCTAAAGTTTATTCAGACACAGAATCAGGTGGTAATGAATGCTAAATAGTATTGTGTTTGTAAAAAGAAGAAGAAGAGGGGGTGTTTCAGCTGGCATCTCAATGAGAATCAAAAGTGTTAGGAGACTGCTGAAATACTTAATACCCTGCCCAGGGCTTCATTAAAAGAAGTACAATATTAAGACTCAGAAGCCTATGGGAATGTATTCTTGTGCCAACCCAGCCCCTGGTCATCCTCTGCCTTTCTGGAACATCTGCCTTCTGCTGTTTCTTTCTTTGTTTCTCTACAAGCATCTTTGCATATCTTTCTGTCCCTATCTCCCTCTCTATTTCTCTTCCTATGCCATCTTCTTTCTGTCATTTCAGAGGAAACCTCAACATTCTTGAGTTCATCTAAGGGAGAGCCAAGACTAGCTGGTAAGGTTGGAAGTGGGGTGCTAGAATGGTACCTTAGTGAAAGGAGAGTACTGGGCTCAGGGAGGAGAAGGCATGCTGAGGAGCAAAGTGAGCTGTTTTAAAGTCTAAGGTCACACAGTTTAAGCCAGGGTTTTGCGGCTCAGTAGGGAACAACAAGAAGGAATGGAGACATTACAGAGACGAAACTACTTGGATTAAACAGTAAACAAGTTTTTACCTAAAACTGTCTAGAATTTAAAACAGTCTCCTCAAAAAAGGAACCCTGTACAATGTTGGTGGGAAGGTAAAGTGGTGTAGCCATTATGGAAAGCAGTATAGAAGTTTCCTGAAAAATAAAAATAGAGCTATCATATGATCTAGCAATCACACTTCTGGATATATATCTGATGAAAATGAAATCACTATCTTGAAAAGATATCTGTATTCCATCATGTTTACTAAAGCATTCACAATAGCTAAGAGATAAAAGGGCTTCCATTGTGGTTCAGCTGGTAAAGAATCTGCCTGTAATGTGGAAAAGATGAAAAAAATACCTAAGTGTCCATCACTAGATAAATGGATAAAGCAAGAAATTCTGTAATATGTGACAATATGGATGAACTTTGAGGGCGTTATGCTAAATGAAATAAGACAGAGAAAGACAAATGCCATACAAGCTCACTTAAATGCGGGATCTAAAAGAAGTCAAATTCATAGAAACAAAGAGTAGTGACTGTCAGAGGCTAGGGGGTGGGAGAGATGTGGAGATGTTGGTCAAAAGGCACGAACTTTCATTTATTAGAGAGATCTATTTCTCAGGATCCAGTGAACCACACAGTGACTGTTGTTGCTGCTGCTGCTAAGTCTCTTCAGTTGTGTCCGACTCTGTGCGACCCCATAGACGGCAGCCCACCAGGTTCCCCGTCCCTGGGATTCTCCAGGCAAGAACACTGGAGTGGGTTGCCATTTCCTTCTCCAATGCATGAAAGTGAAAAGTCAAAGTCAAGTCGCTCAGTCGTGTCTGACTCTTAGCGACCCCATGGACAGCAGCCCACCAGGCTCCTCCATCCATGGGATTTTCCAGGCAAGAGTACTGGAGTGGGGTAACATTGCCTTCTCCAGTGACTGTTGTTAAAACTATATTAAATGCTTGAAATTTGTTAGAAGACTAAGTCTTAAAGTGTTCTTACCAAAAAAAGTTCATTATGTGAGGAAATGAATGCATTAATTAATCTTATGGTGGTAATCATTCTGCAATATATATGTATTAAATCATCACAATGTATACCTTAAATTTACCCAATGTAATATATCAAAAACAACTCAATAAACTGAGAAAAAATTAGTCTCCTCATGAAGCAGTGAATTTTCTCTCTCCAAAAGTTCAGAAAGGGGCCAGATAGCCTATGATTCCATGACAGCTGGACTTGGATATCCTGGAAAGGACCTGTCAGTTTAACCATTGTTACAGACAAAACAGATGACTGTATTTGCTGTACTGTGGACGTGCTCCAGGAAAACAAGTAACAAAAAAGCAGCATTTTGACCCCAGAAACGGAACAAATTTGGACTGCTCCATTGTATCAAGATATTAAAAACTCTTGTCAAAGTAAAAAATATTATCTGGGAGTGATGTTTTTAATCACTGTCATTTTATAGTGAATTTATTTCCCAACTGGGCAAAGTAACATGTATATAAACTAAAATGGAATTCATTTTTGTATACATAGGTAGGCAACTGATGAGAAGACACAAAAAATAAAATCTACTGATTATGTGCTTTCTTTTATGTTCTTCCATTCAGGAAGGCTGTAGTTATGTATGTGATAAATGAAAGACATATTTCTATAAAAAACATGAGCCACAGAGGCATTAATAATTATGCAACCACACAGATATGAGAAAAACATGTATGATTAAGATATTGCCATTTTCAATATATTTAATGTTACTATTTTGCTAAGCATATCAAAAAAGAAAAGGGAAAAAAACACTTGGGCTGCTTACCTATAACCTCAGTGCCATTGCCAATGCTATTTAAGGATAATATATATGTGAAAAGGGGGCATATACACTCAGCATTCCAAATATAATTACTTCTGAAACAGATTTCAACAGGAACATTCTTGATAAATTTGCATAGAGATACAATCACCTTGAAATTTTACTACCAATTTGCTAATGAGGATATAAAGATTGCTCATTTTATATGATACCTTAGGAAACAGGATTATTTTTTTAACAACATAACATTCATCATAGAACCTTCTAGTTGATGCACTTAAAAGTGCATTTTTCTCACTTGTCACTTAAAAAACTGAGAAGATGAACATTCCAGGAGAGAAAGACACTTGGGAGCAGTGACACAGCTCTCGGATGCCCCCAGATCCTCTCCCTGTTCCTCTCAAATATCAAGCTACTAGAGAAAGAGTTTCTCAGGAGGAATTGTGAGAAATTAACTTTGAGGCAATGTCTTTGGAGAAGGGAACAGACAAAGGATGAGCAAGGGGATCACGGTAATGCAGAAGAGAAGTAAGAGATGGATTTTGAAGAGGTATCCAACAGGTAAGAGAAAGAGAGACTCCAAAGATGGTTTCAATGGAAAAGAAAGGTCAAACGTCTACTCACGAAATCTGTTACATTTTTCTGTGCCCAGTGTAAAGGTTATGAGGAATATCTTGAATAGGCCTCAGGAATTAGATATTTTTATTCTGTTCCTGAAGCCCATGGTTTCATTTCTGTTCAGAACAAAACCCAGAACTTTTCAAAGATAATTAATGAAGAAGCCTTTAAGGCCTTAGAATTTCATATTATTGCCACAAGCCTGATCCTGCCTCCTCCACACATGATGATCCTGGAATATATCTTTTATTTCTTTGATCCCAAAGGTCACTTCTGCAAATTCAAACATCAAAGTAAAGGAGAAACTAGTGGATTCTTTTTCTTATTGTAGCAATTATTTCAAACAAGCTCTACTTTGCCGTTTTTTCCTCCCACAATAAGACAGAACAGGACACACTAAATCTTCTCCTATGAAAGAAAATCCATTCCTACCATATGGCAGATTGTTAGATTATAAGAGCAAATGATCAAAGCATACTGAAAATCAAGAGACATGAATGTGGCCCCACTCACCACCAAAACATGTGATTGGGGGCAAGTTATTTCCCCTCTCTTGTCCTCTGTTCTGTCCACTGAAAAATAAAAATTCTTAATTCTGTGCTTGCTAATGTTCTTTGTACTTATAAAATTATAGAATTCTGTAGGTAACTCTGTAACAAGCTAATGAAATAATGGTTTTTGAAAAGTAGTCTTCTTATTCAATTATTTGACTTAGCACTCTATATATGTGCATATTTAATGGAATTAATATATATTTAAAGCCAGCATATATTATAATCTTAACATTCTCCTGATGGTTTTTAATGCACTTAATTTTACTTTGCCTTCATAAGAACACTTAAAGCTTAACTGCTCTGCTAAAGAGAAAGATACTACAATCTAGTGAAAGAATCATACACACTCAAACACACACACACACACACACACACACACACACACACACACACTGCAGACCTATTATTTCTCACCATCAGAATAAATTATTGCCACACAAAGGGAGGGAGAGAGCTGATGTCAACTTAATCAGACAATAATGAAATATATAAGTAGGTATGCAGTAGCATCAGGAAAATAGACTGCCAAATTATGAAAAGTTCTTAGCAATTAAAAATATAGTAAAAAGTATTGGCTGTTTCTAAGAATGAAGACTAAGCTTTGGCTTATTCATGAAAAAATGTAGGAAAAAGTAAGTGATTCCTTCAAATAAGTGCAGTTTTTTCCACAAATGATCATATTGTGGGAAGTGTAAAAACGATCTCATGGCAATAATCTGTGGGGAAATTCCAGTAAAATTCTGTTATCAATTTTTTTAAATTATGTTCTAGGCTTTCAATTATGGAAATTATAAGCTAACTTATTGACTTGATGTCCATGAAAAAGCTGGAGATATCACTATACATGAAAGTCTATTCACTCTTAGAAAAGACTATAGTGATCCGTATGAACCACCAGAGTAAGGCCTATATAAATTAAATTTGTTTCTTTTAGTGGAAGATGCATTAAGATTTTCAAGTTATCTTATATTACACATAATTTACTTCAGTGTCACCTTGGTTCCAATGAGTTTAACATTTTCATCAATGGCCTGAATGAACACTGTTGTTTGTGGTCAAACATGATAACTATCATAACAGATAAATGAATAAAAGGTAGATATAGTATCAAAAGAATCTAAACACATAAAATTGAACATGCATAAATGTAAGCTTTGTAGTGAGCTCCAAAACAACTGCACATATACACAGTCAGAGGAGCCTTCCTTGAAAGCGGTTTTTTGAAAATTACAGTCAGCAGTTTGAACTGTAGATTATTATAGATCTACTTGAATATTATATATATCTATATATAATATATAGATATTATAGATACATATTATATATATCATGATACCTATATATAGATATTATAGATATAATATATAGACATATAGATATATAGATATCTATATAATATAGATATATATATCAATATATCTACTTGATAATATATATCTAGATGAATATTACTTAAAGGAAATCAGAGAGAATGAGGTCCTCCTTAATAAAATTAAATGAAATACAATACAGTCATCCCTCAGAATCTTCAGGGGATTGGGTCCAGGACCCCAACAGATACCAATATCTACAGATGCTCAAGTACCTCATACAAAATGTCCCAGTGGGGTTGATACTCTGTATCCATGGGCACTGATTTTCCACTTGACTTTGGTTAAATCCACAGATGTGGAAACCATGGATACAGAAGACCAACTGAAATAGTCCTCAAAGTAAAATGCACAGTCAAGATCTATTAAGTATTCAGAGTGCCAGGCAATGTGTTAAGCAGTTTATACACATAATCTCATTTAATTTTCATGTCAATTTCATGAGATAGGGACAGTCCATCTCCATTTAACACCCTAGAAAATAGGCTTAGAGAGGTTAAGTAATATGTCTAATGTCCCATAGCTAGTAAGTCATGACTTAAAGCCACTCTTGATATTCCAATCCTCACATTCTTATCACTACAGTATATAACCTCCCTAGTGTGGAGGGTACACAGTTAGAAACCCTGATCTAAGTTTTATATGACTTATATACAATAGCTGATAGATCAGAATATAATTTTCTTTATGGTTAATGAAAGTGAAAGTGTGGGTTGCTCAGTCATGTCCAGCTATTTGCAATCCCATGGACTGTAGCCCACCAGGCTTTTCTGTCCATGGGATTCTCCAGGCAAATATACTGGAGTGGGTTGCCATTTCCTTCTCCAGGGGATCTTCCTAACCCAGGGATCAAACCCAGGTCTCCTACATTGCAGGCAGATTCTTTACCATTTGAGCCAATATGGCCTCAATATCATCACCTAGAAATGGCTTAAATAAAAACTTCCCAATGTTATCATAAAAAATTCATTACCAATTAAACTCAAATGAAAATATTTCTTGGCTCTTACATTTAAAATTAAATGTAATGATAGTAAAATGATACTACCACTTGACCAATACATTACATTCTAGAACATCTAAATATTGTACATAGGAAATCACAGCATCATTTTGTTAGGAGAATCAGCAACTGAAATCACCTACCCTAGCCAGGCTGGATAGTAACGACTTGCATGAGTCATCTTACAGCAGGAGGTCCTGCCTGGTAAGGAATGAGGAACAAATATGCTACCAGAATTAGGAAAAGGTAAATATGAGAGAGGAGACCCATTGTATATCTCCTGCTGGAATCCATCTTGGCTGAACGATGAACTCACCCCCAGGAAGGATCTGGAATTAGAATGATTGGCCAGAGACAGCACAGAAACTAACTGCATTACCATAACACCTGAGACTGTGGGCCTCCTGGCAGAGCAGTTCTCCAGGATTCCCTTACCCTGCTGCACTCACCCTGGCAGCCCTTCCCAATAATGCCTCTTGCTTTGTCAGCATGCATTGCCTCCTCAGACAATTCATTTCTGAGTTTTAGGAAAGAGCCCACTCTTGGTCCCTGGAAGGAATTCCCCTTCCCAAAACAATTTCATTAGACCACTGTTGGAGGTATTAAAACCGAAAAGATTAAAGTTGAATTTTAAGCCAACTTTTCACTGCCTTCTTTCACGTTCATCAAGAGGGTCTTTAGTTCTGCTTCCCTTTCTGCCATATCATCTGTGTATCTGAGGTTATTGATATTTCTCCCAGCAATATTGATTCCGACTGTTTTAGCCTTTGCCCTGCTTCATTTTGTACTCCACGGCCAAATTTGCCTGCTACTCCAGGCATCCCTTGACTTCCTACTTTTGCATTCCAGTCCCCTATAATGAAAAGGATATCTTTCTTGGTTGTTAGTTACAGAAGGTCTTATAGGTCTTTATAGAACTGTTTAACTTCAGCTTGTTCAGGATTACTGGTTGGGGCATAGACTTGGTTAACTGTGATATTGAATGGTTTGCCTTGGAAAAGAACAGAGATCATTCTGTCATTTTTGAGACTGCACGCAAGAACTGCATTTTGGACTCTTGTTGACTATGATGGCTACTTCATTTCTTCTAAGGGATTTGTGCTCACCATAGTAGATAGAGAAAGCAAAGAAGACATAAAGAGCCTCTTGATGAAAGTGAAAGAGGAGAGTGAAAAAACTTGCTTAAAACTCAACTTCAGAAAACTAAGATCATGGCATCCGGTCCCATCACTTCATGGCAAATAGATAGGGAAACAGTGGAAACCAGTGACTGACTTTATTGTCTTGGGGTCCAAAATTACTGCAGATGGTGATTGCAGCCTTGAAATTAAAAGATTCTTGCTCCTTAGAAGAAAACCTATGACCAAACTAGATAGCATATTAAAAAGTATACACATCACTTTGCCAACAAAGGTTCATATAGTCAAAGCTATGGTTTTACCAGTAGTCACGTATGGATGTGAGAGTTGGACTATAAAGAAAGCTGAGCACCGAAGAATTAATCCTTTTGAAATGTGGTATTGGAGAAGGCTCTTGAGAGTCCCTTAGGCTGCATTGAGATCAAAGTAGTCAATTCTAAAGGAAATCTGTCCTGAATATTCATTGTAAGGACTGATGCTGAAGCTGAAACTCCAATACTTCAGCCACCATATGCAAAGAACTGACTCATTGGAAAAGACCCTTATGCTGGGAAGGATTGAGGGCAGAAGGAGAAGGGGACGACAGAGGATGAGATAGCATCACCGCGTCAATGGACATGAGTTTGAGCAAGCTCCAGCAGTTGGTGATGGACAGGGAAGCCTGGCATGCTTCAGTCCATGGGGTTGTAAACAGTCATACACGACTGAGTGACTGAACTAAACTGAAGATTAGAATTATTGCAGAAGGTAGACACAGACAAATGCCATTCTGATATTCAAAAAGGATAAAATGTATCTATTTCCAGCAAGGGTGGATCTAAAATTATAGACTAACCTTCTGTCCAAGAACTCATGGGTAAATAACAAAGTACAAGAAAATTAGAACATATTTTGAATTAAAAGTTGGCTAAAATTCTACATATCAAACTTATAAGAACTAGTTGAAGCTATACTTCTCAGGAAATTGTAGCCTTAACTTCATACATGAAATTATGGAAGGTTAGGACAGAAAAATTAATAAATTATGGATCCATAAAAATGTTAGGAAAGTGATTTAAAATATATTAAAAGAAATAACAATAAGAATACAATAAAAAATTAATATACAATAGAAAGAACTGGCAAGCCAGAATTTGGTTTATTGAAGAGTTATAAAAGTAATAAATTCCTAAGGTACATTTTCAAAAAAGAAATAAGGCAAATGTTTAAAAAACATCAAATTCAGGAAGAGAAAAGGGAACACCAGCAAAGATTCACTAGACATTCTGTACATATATAATGTGTATTATTAAAAATGTCATGTCAATAAATATAAATTTACCAAGATATAAAAAGTCTTATAACTTTGAAAGAAACTGAACACACAGTTTAAAATGATCCTACAGGGAAAATCAGCCCCAGGAGCCTCAAGCGTTCTACCAAACTTTTATGATCAGCTCAACTAGAATATCAAGATATTGTAAGGACATTTTGAGAAGGATAACTTACCAGTCAATCTCACTCATAAAATAGATACAAAAGTCTTCACAAAATACTTGAAAACTAATTCAGAAGTATGTAAAATAGACAACAAAGATACATTTATTTCAAGAATAAAAATATCAGAATAATGTTTAAAATCAATCCATGTGGTATGCCATATTAACTAAAGAAAAATATTTTAAATTATATAATCATCTCAATAGATGCAGATAAAGAATTGAACAAAATTTAACATTCATTCATGATTATAACTCTTAGCAAACTAGAAATAGAAACCAACCTAATATAAGGGCTTTCCTCATAGCTCAGCAAGTAACGAATCTGCCTGTAATGCAGGAGACCCTGGTTTGATTCCTGGGTCAGGAAGACCCACTGGAGACGGGATAGGCTACCCACTCCAGTATTCTTGGGCTTCCCTTGTGGCTCAGCTGGTAAAGAAACTGCAATGCAGGAGACCTGGATTCAGTCCCTGGATTGGGAAGATCCCATAGAGAAGGGAAAGGCAACCCACTCTGGTATTCTGGCCTGGTCGCAAAGAGTTGGACACGACTGAGTGACTTTCATGCTTTCCTTAATACAAGAATGGATAATTACAGGAAACCTATGGTACATTAAGCTGCTTTCATTTAACACTGACAGTTGAAAACTTTTCCATTGAAATTGGGTTCAAGAAAAATATATCTGCTGTGATCATTCCTATTCAACCCTGTACTACAGGATCCAGCAAGAACAATTGGCAAGAAATGAAAGTATAAGACTTGGAAATGAATAAGTAAGTAAATTTCCTTTATTATCAGGGGACTTAAGATTATATAAGTAGAAAATCCAAAATAAAATGCAGAAAAATCTTAATTAGTGACCTATATACACAATTCAACAGTATTTCTGTATATAAGCAACAAAAACAAAAAAGAAAAGAAAGAAAATTCTATTTATAGTAGCACAAAAAATATCAAACTAAAATATGTAAGGTCTCTACACAAAAGTCTACAAAACATTGTTGACAGAAATGTAAGAAAACATAAATTAAGATGTAAAATTTTATATTCAAAAGACTTAACATTAAACAATCACCCCTCAAATTGAACTAGAGGCTCAATGCAGTCACAGTGAAAGCAGAAATAGATTTTTCATTTTCTTTTACACTTGACAAGACGTTTCTGTAATTTATATGAAAATGCAAAGATCAAGACTAGCCAGAACTCATAAAAGCAGACACATATATCAACAAAACAGAATAGAGAGCCTAGAAGTTAATTCACAGCCTGGCCTGTTGCAGTCCATGGGGGTCACAGAGTTGGACATGACTTAGTAACTAAACAACAACAAAAGTCCATTAATTTATGACAAAAGTATACCCAGGATATACAATCAAGAAAGGACAGTCTAAATGGTTAGTGGAAAAACTTGACAGCCACATGCAAAAGAATAAAACCGAACCACTATTTTATACCATTTTACTATTCTATTTGTGTATTACATATACAAACTTAACTCAAAATGGGCTAAAGATCTGAATATGTAAGACCTGAAATCATAAAACTCCTAGATAAAAACATAGGCAGTAAGCTCCTTGACATAGATCTTGGAGGTAATTTTTTTGGATCTATCTCCAAAAACAAAGACAACAATAGCAAAAATAAATAAGTGGGACTACAGCAAGCTAAAAAGTTATTGTATAGCAACAGAAACAATCAACAAAGTGATAAGATAACCTACTGAATGAGAGAATATTTGCAAATAGTATTATCTGATAAGGGGTTGACACTTAAAATATATAAAGAATTCATATAACTCAATAGCAAACAAACCAACTAAAAAATAGGCAAAGGATATGAAGAGACATTTTTTTCAAAGAAGACTTACATATTGCCAACAGGTACATGAAAAGATACTCAAGCATCACTAGTCACCAGGGATATGGAAACGAAAACCATGATGAGAAATCACCTACCTCACATCTACTAGAATGTCTACTATAAAAAAGACAAAAATAACAAATGTTGGCACAGTTGTGGATAAAAAGGAATCCTCGCGCCCTGTTGATGGAAATGTAAATCTGTATAGCCACAGTGGAAGACAGTTTGAGATTCCTCAAAAAAATGAAAATAGAACTAATATATGATCACTTCAGATGTTGGTTGCAGCCTTGAAATTAAAGATGCTTACTCCTTGGAAGGAAAGTTATGACCAACCTAGATAGCATATTGAAAACCAGAGACATTACTTTGCCAATAAAGGTCCGTCTAGTAAAGGCTATGGTTTTTCCAGTGGTCATGTATGGATGTGAGAGTTGGACTGTGAAGAAAGCTGAACATCGAAGAATTGGTTTTTGAACTGTGGTGTTGGAGAAGACTCTTGAGAGTCCCTTGGACTGCAAGGAGATCCAACCAGTCCATCCTAAAGGAGACCAGACCTGGGTGTTCATTGGAAGGACTGATGCTAAAGCTGAAACTGCAGTACTTTGGCCATCTCATGTGAAGAGTTGACTCATTGGAAAAGACTCTGATGCTGGGAGGGATTGGGGGCAGGAGGAGAAGGGGACGACAGAGGATGAGATGGTTGAATGGCATCACTGACTCAACGGACATGAGTTTGAGTGAACTCCAGGAGTTGGTGATGGACAGGGAGGCCTGGCATGCTGTGATTCACGGGGTCGCAAAGAGTCGGACACAACTGAGCAACTGAACTGATCTGAACTGAATATATGATCCAAATATTCCACTTCTGTATATTTATCCAAAGAACATAAAATCACTAAATTGAAGAGATATATGCACTCTCAGGTTTATTTACAATAGGGAAGATATGGCATATAGACACAATAGAATATTACTTACCCCATAAAAAAGAATGAAATTGTGCCTTTTGCAACAACACAGATGATCTGGAAGTGAAATAAGTCAGACATGAGGAGACAAAACCTGTTTGCATGTTTCCTAATTTCTACCACTTTCTCAAATCTTCTTCAGAATTAAATCTATTGCATATGCTGTTTGGTTGAAGATTGTAAAGAATATCCAGCCTCAATCATAACTAGAAAAGATTGGATCAGGTACCCTCTGAGAGGTTCTTAGGGACTCACACACAGCTTTGGGAAGCACTGGTCAAGAAAATTTTAAAATAAAGTGACTGCTTCTGCTGTTGCTGCTAAGTCACTTCAGTCGTGTCCGACTCTGTGCATCTCCATAGATGGCAGCCCACCAGGCTCCCACGTCCCAGGGATTCTCAAGGCAAAAACACCGGAGTGGGTTGTTATTTCCTTCTCCAATGCATGAAAGTGAAAAGTGAAAGTGAAGTCGCTCAGTCATGTCCTACCCTTAGCGACCCCATGGATTGCAGCCTACCAGGCTCCTCTGTCCATGGGGTTTTCCAGGCAAGAGTACTAGAGTGGGGTGCCATTGCCTTCTCCAGCTAAGAAGTGATAATCTGGTCTATTTATTATAAAGTAACAATTAACAAAACAGTATGGCATTGGCAGAAAGAGAAAAAATAGACCAATGAAACAAAATTAAGATTCTAGAACAGATATATAGATATATGGAACCTCTATTGACAGATCACAAAAGTGAACTATAAAGCCACAAGGAAAGGATGATCTTCAATAAATGATGCTGGGATAATTAGACATCCATGTAAGAAGAAAACAAACTTTACTCCTCCTTTCTACCATACAAAAAATCAATTCCCAGTGGATTTTAAACTAAAACAATCAAATTTTTAGAGGAATAGAGAAGAATATCATAAAATCTTGGGGAAAGAAAATATTTTAAGTTTCTTTTTAACAGAAAAATCAAAAGCACTAACCATAGATTTGAAGACAGGTATTTTGACTGCATTAAAATTAAATTATTTTTTCCTACAAGTGTCAAGAATTTGAAGGCAATCATAGAATTAAATTGGAGTTCGCCATCAAATCAATAAAGGAAGTATAAATGCAGAATATACACACCACACAGTAGGATACATTCAAATGGCCCACCATCAAGTGAAAAATTTGTCCTCTTCATTAATCATCATTAATAAGGACTTCCCTGTAGCTAAAATGATAAAGAACCTGTCTGCGATGTAGGAGACTGGGGTTCAATCCCTGGATTGGGAAGTTCCTCTGGAGAAGGGAATGGCAATCCACTCCAGTATTCTTGCCTGGAGAATTCTGTGGACAGAGAAGGCTGGTGAGCTACAGTCCGTGGGGTTGCAAAGAGTCAGACACAACTGAGTGGCTAACACACATACACAGTTGTGTCCAACTCTTTGTGACCCCATGGACCACAGCATGCCAGGCTTCCCTGTCCATCACCAACTCCTGAAGCTTGCTCAAACTCATGTCTATCAAGTCGGTGATGCCATCCAACCATCTCATCCTCTGTCATCCCCTTCTCCTCCTGCCTTCAATCCTTCCCAGCATCAGGGTCTTTTCCAATGAGTCAGTTCTTCGCATCAGGTGGCCAAAGTATTAGAGTTTCAGCTTCAGCATCAGTCCTTCCAATGAATATTCAGGACTGATTTCCTTTGGGATTGACTGGTTTGATCTCCTTGTAGTCCAAGGGACTCTTGTTAATCATCAGAGAAAGGCAAATTAAAACCATAATGATATATCACATACACCCACCAGAATATCCAATATTAAAAAGACTGACAATGTATGTGCTTGCAAGGATGAGGAGAAATAGGTACACTCATAAAGTTTGGTGTTATCTATAGAAGCTGAAGCCACTCACCCTCTATAATTTAGCAATTTCATTCCTGTGTATTGACACCACCAAAATTAATTCATATACACCAAGAGATAAAGAATTTTCATAGCAGCCTCATTATTAACAGTCAAAAGCTAGACTCAACCTAAATGTCCAGGTACAACTGATTGGATGATTTAATTATCTTCATTCAATAGAACACTGTAACAGCAGTAAGAATGCATAGACAATACTTATATGTAAAAACAAGGATAAATCTCACAAACATGATCTTATGCATCTAATATTTTATAGTAAAAGTAGTTTTTAAAAAGGAAAACATTTTTATGTAATAACATTTATAATCACGTCTGTTACAAGAGCCTAAGTGCCCAATATGTATTATCTTATTTACTCTTGAAAACAATCTCCATATAACAGATGATTATCAGACAAAGGTTAAATATTACCACAATCACAAATAACAGAGCAAAAAATAAATACAGTTCTGATTCTGGAGCTTTTAGAATAGTCTGCCTTACATGCATTTAATCTTGTGAAGTCGCAAGGAAGAAACGATTATTTCTATATTCTATAAGAAAAATGAGCCCTGAAGAATTTCAATCATGTGCCCAGGGTCACAGAACTAGGAGAAGCCTATTACACTGCCTCCTTTTAGTAAGACAAATAGGTATCCTTTTTATTTTTTACTGTATACAAGTTTACTGAAATATAGTAGCATCCTTGCTTACTAAATAATTTGGTGCATAACACATGCTCTACTGAGCCACATGACCTGTTTACCCCAAAATATAATGTGATTTCCCATTTCCTAAATAAGAATTGAGAAGTAACACACTTTTGTTTTTGGCTTTCCATGATAATATGTAACTAATGATTTTACTTCTATGACAGTGAACCTCAGGGGCATAAGCAGGACTAGTTTTGAAACCAATTTGAAGCAAAAGTGAAAAACAGCTAACCAGAGAAACAATCAGTGCTGCTTCTGAGATATAGTTGGCTAATTCCTTTGTGTTCCTAGTATCTTTTTTAAATTAACTTTTATTGGAGTATACTTGATTTACAGTGGTGTGTTAGTTTCTGCTACACAGAAAGATGAATCAGTTATACATATATCCACTCCTTTTTAGATTCTTTCCCCTTGTAGGTCAATAAAGACTATTGAGAAGAGTTCCCTGCTATACAGTAGCTCCTTGTTAGTATTTATCACAAACTGAAATTATGGAAGGACAAGAAATCACATGAGGAAGTTCAAAGTGATTGAGAGAAAAAGACTAGGGAGAGAAAAAGTGGAAAGGGGGTAATAAAAAGGCAAAAGTGAAGAGAAAAAAATGAGTTTAATGAGAGAAAATAAGATTTTAAAACAGAATTTCCATTTTTTGACATCTTGAATAGGAAAAGGAAGGAGGGAAGAAAGAAAGAAATGGAAGGGAAAAGGGAGGGAGGGAGAGAGGAGAAAGATCCTTCCACCCTAGCAATCACTTCACCCTGCCACAGAAAGGGTGGTAACCGGAATTTCCATTCTGAATTCTGCCAGTTTGTGGAATCAGATCAAACTCTCAATGACTCCCAGCATTTAATCACCATTCTTCTCTAACTTTCTCAGCCTGAATTGAAAAAATGACATCCCACATTCAGCATGATGGTACAATATAATGCTGCCTTCCAGCAACTTGCCTTGTAATTTGGGTGAATGACAACTGGTTCACCCATTAAAATAATGTGATGTCTATTGGTGACCTAAAGGCTTCAAAGCAACATTCACTTGTTTCCCTGCTCTGAAAATAAATGGTTTACCACAAATTTATTATTTCAGAAGGACCTAACTATCACTATTTGAGTCACCACAGTACAGGGTAGTTCTGTTAATACTGACATCATAATACTTGGTGTCAGCTTTCAAAACAAAATGAATTTCATCAGCATCTCTTATCATCTTCCTTTTGAGCTCCTTTAATTGCACTAACAGTCTCTTAATGTGGCATAACAACCTAAAAGGAATGTTCAGTTTTAGCCAACAATTTCCTGCAGACTCTTATTCCAAGAAATTTCATATAGTCATTGGCATTTGTCTTGTTTTCAAACTTCATCCTGTGTCATTTGTAAATACGCATTCCCAAAGGAAAAAATGAAATTCAAATCTTATATTTCCGTGAGGAGGACAAGAAGCTCAACTGTTTTCTGAAACCTATAGAATAGTAGAAATACCATCTCTTTGTCATGTGAGAAGATATTCCCAATCTTTTCCAAGGGAACCCCAGCAAAGAAGAAATTAAAACACTATCCCAAATTATGCTTTAAATCTTACAAATGGTCTGAAATAGGGAGTGGATACTTTGGAAAAAATTAAGCCCATGGGTATTATAAAACTGAAAGAATAACATTAAGTGATATATAAGGTAGTGATTTCAACTGTGGTGTTGGAGAAGACTCTTGAGAGTCCCTTGGACTGCAAGAAGATCCAACCAGTCCATCCTAAAGGAAATCAGTCCTGAATATTCATTGGAAGGACTGATGCTGAAGCTGAAACTCCAATACTTTGGCCACCTGATGTGAAGAGCTGACTTATTTGAAAAGACAGTGATGCTGGGAAAGATTGAAGGTGCGAGGAGAAGGGGACAACAGAGGATGAGATGGTTGGATGGCATCACCGACTCAACGGACATGAGTTTGAGTAAACTCCAGGAGTTGGTGATAGACAGGGAGGCCTGGCGTGCTGCAGTCCATGGGGTCGCAAAGAGTTGGACATGACTGAGCAACTGAACTGAACTGACTATTTTACAAGTATTTTCTTCCTTCTCTTTGCCCTCAAAATTTTCTGTATTACTTTGTATAATTTAGATAAAGTTATTTATATTTTGAGCTAAAATTGTACAAATACTACCAACTAGGAGTCAGTTTAACTGGTGAATAATACATTCTCAATCTGAAGTAAGCTATAAGAAAAACTCATATACAAGTTAGTATCATCTGTTGATGGAAAAGAAGAGCATTGAGTAACTCTTATGAAGTAGAAAATCACCACCTCTAGAATTAGAAATAACAGTACACCTAGAATTCTTTGTGTCTATTACAAGAAAAGGACTCAAATGGTTTTCCTGTGTCTACTCACATTAAAATAGAAAATGGAATTGGATTCCATTGAAGAACAATTTAATGTACCATTTAGGGCCTATTTACATGGATATATATTCAGCAAGGGATGTCTCTCTCTCTCTTAATATAATTGGCAGCCAAATCAAGGGAGAAGGGAACAACTATATTTTCCTGGATTCATCATCTGACTTAAAGTATTAAATTAGGCAGTCTGGGACAGGGAGAACCAGAATTAGGCCCATCAGTACAATAGACTAGAATAATCCTTAGCCAAGGGTGATTCTGCCCACCAGGGGATAATTAGCAATATCTGCAGACATTATTGATCATCACAGTTGGAGGTTTCCATGGAAACTAATGGACAGGGGCCAAAGATACTGCTAACATCCTAAAATACACAGGATATTATCCCCCACCATGAAGAATTATCTGCCCCTGAATATCAACAGCATCAAGGTCAAGAAATCCAGGCCTAGGGAAATACCCATGTGTATAAATGATAGGCAGATGAAAAGTTAAAGTTAGAAACACAATACAGTAAGTTCAATGAGATTTCGTTATTGGTCAAAGCATATAAAAACTAACTGGGCTATAGTTTATTTCTGGATTTGTGTGTTATTTCTATATTAAAGTATATCTTAAAGAAGTCAGTGCTTCTTAATTCATCATGCCATTTTAAGTAAGATTTTAAATATCGTTCTGATAAAATACCAAAATCTTGACCTAGAAAAAAAATTAATTGATATATTATACCTTATCAAAAATAAAACTTCTCATCAAAAGACACTTTTAACAAAAGGACATTATTAAGAAAATTAAAGTATAATTCATAAACTAAAAGAAAATATTGACAAAACATATGTCTTATAAAGAACTTTATCCAGAGTAAAGAACTCTCAAAATTCAATAAGAGAAAAATTCTATTACAAGTCTGCAAAAGATGTGAAAAGACAGTTCACCAAAGAAGATATATAGATATCAAATAAGCACATGAAAAGATGTCAATGTCTTTAGTAACCAGGGAAAAGAAAATTAAAATCATAATGTGATACCACTTGACTCCATTTACAATTGCTTGCTATTGCTAAGTCACTTCAGTCGTGTCCGACTCTGTGTGACCCCACAGACGACAGCCCACCAGGCTCCCCCATCCCTGGGATTCTCCAGGCAAGAACACTGTAGTGAGTTGCCATTTCCTTCTCCAATGCATGAAAGTGAAAAGTGGAAGTGAAGTCGCTCAGTCATGTTCGACCCTCAGTGATCCCATGGACTGCAGCCTTCCAGGCTCCTCCATCCATGGGATTTTCAGGCAAGAGTACTGGAGTGGGGTGCCATTGCCTTCTCTGATATCTAAAATCAAAAGACTGACCCTATCCAGTGCAGGAGAGGATGTGAAACAATTAGAACTTTCACATGTTGTTGCTGGGAAATCCCAACCACTTTGGAAAACAATTTGATATGTACCTACACAAATACTTGGACAGAGATATACATAGAATATTTATTTACAAAAGTAAAAAAAAACTAGAAACCACCCAAATGTCCATCAAAAAGTGAATGTAAAAAATTAAATTATAGCATATTTATACAATGGAATACTCCTCAGCAATAGAAGGGGTTGATGAACACACAAGAAGTATAAATCTCAAAATAATTTTGCTGAGTAAATAAGACAGAAAATTACATACTGTATGATTCCATTTACATAAAGCCCCATATAATGCAAATGAATCTATAGTAACAGAAAGAATCTTTCTTTCTTTCAGAAATAGTTCTCAGTGGGAAACAATGAGCAGCAGGACATTTAAGGGAGGATAGAAGAATTATTGACACCGAGAGCCAAAAGGAAACCTTTGAGGGTAATGGGTATGTTTACTATCTTGACTATGGTAAAATTTTCATGGATATAAAGGTCAAAAATGAAAAGAAAAAAAAAAAAAAACTATTCACTTTAAACAAGTGAATTTTTGGTTCGGTTCAGTTCAGTCGCTCAGTCGTGTCCGACTCTTTGCAACCTCATGAATTGCAGCACGCCAGGCCTCCCTATCCATCACCAAATCCCAGAGTTCACTGAGACTCATGTCCATCGAGTCAGTGATGCCATCCAGCCATCTCATCCTCTGTCGTCCCCTTCTCCTCCTGCCCCCAATCCCTCCCAGCATCAGAGTCTTTTCCATTGAGTCAACTCTTCGCATGAGGTGGCCAAAGTACTGGAGTTTCAGCTTTAGCATCATTCCTTCCAAAGAAATCCCAGGGCTGATCTCCTTCAGAATGGACTGGTTGGATCTCCTTGCAGTCCAAGGGACTCTCAAGAGTCTTCTCCAACACCACAGTTCAAAAGCATCAATTCTTCAGCGCTCAGCTTTCTTCACAGTCCAACTCTCGCACCCATACATGACCACTGGAAAAACCATAGCCTTGACTAGATGGACCTTTGTTGGCAAAGTAATATCTCTGCTTTTCAATATGCGATCTAGGTTGGTCATAACTTTCCTTCCAAGGAGTAAGAGTCTTTTAATTTCATGGCTGCAATCACCATCTGCAGTGATTTTGGAGCCCAGAAAAATAAAGTCTGGCACTGTTTCCCCTGTTTCCCCATCTATTTCCCATGAAGTGATGGGACTGGATGCCATAATCTTCGTTTTCTGAATGTTGAGCTTTAAGCCAACTTTTTCACTCTACAGTTTCACTTTCATCAAGAGGCTTTTTAGTTCCTCTTCACTTTCTGCCATAAGGGTGGTGTCATCTGCATATCTGAGGTTATTCATATTTCTCCCAGCAATCTTGATTCCAGCTTGTGCTTCTTCCAGCCCAGCATTTCTCATGATGTAGTCTGCATAGAAGTTAAATAAGCAGGGTGACAATATACAGCCTTGATGTACTCCTTTTCCTATTTGGAACTATCAATTATACCTAAATAAAGTTATTTTAAAAATAAAAAAGAATATTTTCCCACAAAAGACACATCAAAGCCTTCATTGTTTATTGTTTTGAGATTTTTAAAAATAAAACCTTATTTTTTAAGATAGAATCTTATTTGACCATTCCTTAACTGCCATATAGTAGCAAAAACTCTTGATCAACTAACAAGCCCAACGAGAGTCCTAAGTAAAACTCTGAAAGCCTGGATTGAAGTAACCTAGTTTTTATGTAATAACCAAATATAAGTAAGAATTGAAGTTGCTCAGTCGTGTATGATTCTTTGCGACCCCATGGACTGTAGCATACAAGGCTCCTCCATTCATGGCATTTTCCAGGCAAGAGTACTGGGGTGGGTTTCCATTTTCTTCTCCAGAAGATGTTCCCAACCCAGGGATTGAACCCAGGTCTCCCACATTGCAGGCAGATGCTTTACCCTCTGAGCCACCAGGGAAGCCCAATAACCAAATAGGACTTCTACAAAAAGATTCATGCTGCATATTAGAATATCACTCTACTAGTAGTCCTTAATGTGTGAGTTTCAAAACCAATGAACAAATAGTTACTGAAAACCAACACAAGTCATTCTAGTTTGAGCAGCTGTTTCACTCTTCAAGAATTCCCAAAATGTTTAGAGAAATAAAACTACATATTTATATTATATATGTACATATATAAAAACATACATAACTATATAGTTTACATATAATAAAATTATATATATATATATATATATATGAATAAACTTGTAAAGATGAAGGGAAAATTTGAACAGAAAATGATTTCAATGGAATGTTTATAAAGTATTTCCATTGATTTGGATAATAAGAAATCTATATTAAGAAAATGAGGCCTAATTGAGATATATCATTAATCTATTCAACATATATTTGTTGTGTGTCCACTAGATAAATGCTGGAAATACAGCAGGAATTAGAACAGTCTCATGGAGCCATGTTTTATGAATTTTATATTCAAGGGGGAACAGTGGGCAGTATAAATTTAAAAAGTAAAACTATATATGCCATCAGATGGTAACAAATGCTAAGAAAGAAAACAGAGCAAAGAAGCATAGTTGAATGTCACACTTTTAAATAGTAGGTAGGTATCCTAGTAATGCCTCACTTCAAGGATAATTTTAAAGTGAAGATTTGAAAGAGGTAAGAGAATACAGAGAATAATATGGGTAACCAAGAAAAGCACTTCAGAAAAGTAGTCAGTTCCCTCTGAAGGTAAGATCAGAGAGGTAAATGTTCAGATCCTGTATGGCCTTACAAAGACGTGGGCTTTTACTGTGTATGAAGTGAAACCCTTTTAAGGCTTTGAGTCCAGGAATGATGTGATGTGGCTTTTTTTTTTTTTTTAAAGATCATCCTAACTATTTAATGAGGGTGGGAGAGGGAAAAACCAGGAAGGAGTTAAGAGGCAATTTCAAAAATCTAGGCAAGAGATGATAGCTGTGGCAGACAACCCCTAGGGTGACTTTCAATGATCCTTGTCTCCTGGTGTCTACACCCTTGGACAATCCTCTCCTCTGGGTATGGGACTTGTTTGCTTCTAACCAGTGGAAAATGGTAACCAGTGGAAAATGGTCAAGATGATGGGATGCCATTACCATGATTACCTTAAGACTTCATCTTGCTTGCAAAGCCAGTGGAGAGATTTCCTCTTACTAGCTTACTTCCACAAGGTATGTTCAAGAAGCACTTGGATCAGAAATCAACAGAAGGTTTTGAATCATTAATGGCAGCCTCCTGCAAGAAACTGAAGCTTTGGTTATGCAGCCACAAGGAAATAGGTTTTGACAATCACCTATTGGCACTTTAAAGCTAACCTTTCCCCAGTCATACCTCGGATGAGATTGCCGATTTGACCAACAGCTGGACTGGACCCTGAGGAAGTACAACTCCAAACCAGAGAACACAGACTACACCAAGGAAAACTACACCTAGACTTCTGACCTACAAACTGTGAGATAATAAATGTATTAATATAGTAATATGTTGTTTTAAGCTGTGAATGTATGGCCATTTGTTTATGTAGCACAGAAAACTAGTACAACAGCGATTCAGGTCAGGGTGATAGAGGTGGTTTAAAGTGTCACAGCTGTAAGAATCAGAGCTGAAAGTATTAGAGGCAACAAGATTTAATAACTATTACAACAACCAAATTTAGGAAAGGCTCCAATGTTTTTTGCTTAGACCTCAGAAAGAAACCGCAGAAGGCAATGGCACCCCACTCCAGTACTTTTGCCTGGAAAATCCCATGGATGGAGGAGCCTGGTGGGCTGCAGTCCATGGGGTTGCTAAGACTCGGAGACGACTGAGCAACTTCACTTTCACTTTTCACTTTCATACATTGGAGAAGGAAACGGCAACCCACTCCAGTATTCTTGCCTGGAGAATCCAAGGGATGGGGGAGCCTGGTGGGCTGCCGTCTATGGGGTCACACAGAGCCGGACATGACTGAAGCAACTTAGCAGCAGCAGCAGCAGAAAAGTCCATTTTCTGAGATGGAGAGAAGTGTGGAAAGAGCAAGTTTGGAGAAGATGGAATCATGTGTTTATTTCAGGATGATTTAATTTTGAGACAACAAGTAGGGAGTAGTAAATTGCATACAGGAACTGGAACTCAGTGCAAATAAGAGGCCACCAATGTACTTTTGGGATTGGTCAGTGTACATGTGGTGTGTACAGTTATGAGACCAATGACATCTCAAAGCTATGGTAGAGAGAGAGACTGCAAGACAGAAATTTAATAGGAGAAAAAGATGTCACTTAAAAACAGGTACAGAAGCTTAGAGGAAGAAATGATTCAAAGAGATTGACTATTAGTGACTTAAAGGCAGTCAGCATGTTTCATTCACTTGTTACATCTTCAAGAACTTAGCATGGTATCTGAAAACCAGAAGATCCTAAAAAATGACAGGTGTTAATGAGCAAAACACATAAAGGGGGCAAAGGAAAATTGTTACTAATAGGAGATGGTAAGTTGGAGTGACAGATTTACATTAGTGATTTCCCCTCAGAGATGTCTGACCCTAAAAATAGCATGCATATTCTCATTCAGACTGTGACAGAATTCCTCTGAAACTGAAGCAGGAACATGATAGATACCCTGGCTAGGGACAAGTAGCTACCTTAAGTTCAAAACACAGCTATAGGAAAAAAAGACAACTATTGTTGTTTGCTGTTGTTTAGTCACCAAGTCATGTCTGACACTTTTGTGACCCCAAGGACTATAACCTCATGGGCTCTTCTGTCCATGGGATTTCCCAGGCAAGAATACTGAAGTGGGTTGCCATTTCCTTCTCCAGGAGATCCTCCAAACCCAGGGTTCAAATCCAAGTCTCCTGCATTGCTGGTGGATTCTCCGCCACTGAGTCATCTGGGAAACATGACAACTGTAGTTCAGTTCAGTTCAGTTCAGTTCAGTCGCTCAGTTGTGTCCGACTCTCTGCAACCCCATGAATTGCAACACTCCAGGCCTCCCTGTCCATCACCAACTCCCGGAATTCACTCAAACTCATGTACAGAGTCAGTGATGTCATCCACCCATTTCATCCTCTGTCATCCCCTTCTCCTCCTGTCCCCAATCCCTCCCAGCATCAGAGTCTTTTCCAATGAGTCAGCTCTTCGCATCAGGTGGCCAAAGTTATTGGAGTTTCAACCTCAGCATCAGTCCTTCCAATGAACACCCAGGACTGGTCTCCTTTAGGATGGACTGGTTGGATCTCCTTGCAGTCCAAGGGACTCGAAAGAGTCTTCTCCAGCACCACAGTTCAAAAGCATCAATTCTTTGGCACTCAGCTTTCTTTATAGTCCAACTCTCACATCCATACATGACCACTGGGAAAACCATAAGCTTGACTAGAGAGACCTTTGTTGGCAAGGTAATATCTCTGCTTTTTAATATGCTATCTAGGTTGCCTCCTACAATTCTTTTTGGCCCAAGGAGAAGAGTGGAGAGTAGATTCATAGTTCATAGAAGACAGAGTGCTCAGGTCAACTAATAGGCCTCCAGACACTTTTAAATTCTCTATTAGAACCATTTTTGTACTTTAAAATGCTTTTCTTCAACAACTCTAAGCACTGTGTGTTTTCAATACTGAGACAGAAATAGTGTTTTAAAAGAAAAAACTTTAAGATGTCTTTTCAGTACTGCATCAGAGGTATTGTGGAAGATAAAAAGAAAAAAAATCTACCTGCAAGAAACTACTAGAGAATCAGGAGCCAGATTGTATTCACACTTTGGAGATGTTATTAAAGTTCAAAGAAACAATAATACCTTAATACTGCTATAAATAATTTAGAAGCAAAAATTTTAACACTTCTAACAGACTGTCCTGCTGCACTAGTATATACCTTACCAAATGCATATGTGTCTATATGTATATAAGTTATTAAATGTAGATTTTTATTAAAATCACTGAAATACCTGATAAGTAAATACCAGGAGTCATGTTAATCATCTGTTATGAGCTCAGCACTTTCATCTATATTAGACTATCAAGTGGCAGGGTATGGAGCTGAATACCTATAAACCTCTAGTCCTGTTGTCTCTACCCCAGTGCTCTTTCCCTTTCACTCTACATGTGTCAACTCCGATTGACTAATTTATACATTCACACTCTTCACTTTAGATAAATGCTATTAAAAATAAGTCACCCTGACACATGGCAATTTTGCAGAAGCTTTGGAAGGTCTTCCAAGTGTTGCTATGAGATAAATTATATATTAAAATAATTTTCTGTCAGAGACAGAAAATTTCTTGCTACTTGGATGGAGGTAATAACTTAGTAGGTTCTTTCCACCTCTAATTTATTGTTGGCATGAGATTTGACATTTTGTCTCAGTAAGATTCTATTTCTAAGTGGAATTTTCAATAGATAAAGTTAATTTCAGTCATTTTGAACTTTTAGCAAGTCTGGGAGACTTCTATAAAAGGACTAACACTATCAACAAATGAGGCAAGAAATTTTATATTTTAGCTTGGATTTTTTTAAAAGCACATGAAAAGGCAATTCAGTTTTTACATTAAAAAGAACACTCAGAGTTTAAATGTCTATCAAGTGTATCCCCCAAAAAAGAAAAAGCAAAAATATAGATTTTTTTCTTTCAATTAAACACAGATTAAAATATTCTCCCATTAAGAAATTGGGTAAGTTCAAAGATTTAGAAACATACTAATTCAAACAAATTACCACTGTGTTGTCCCTCCTTTGGATAGACAGGACCTCAGCTGTGATCATAAGACACCTCCAGATGAAAGACAAGTCAGGCAAAAGGTCTATTACTTTGTTATCCCAATATCTAAACTTTGTAAATACACAGTGCTTTCACTAAATCATTTCACCTTTTCAGCTAGACACTGGGCTCTGTATGCACACATATACAAAGTACACTTAAGCCTAAGGAGATCTAAGCAGACTAACTCATGCATACTCTATTCAATATCACTAACGTGATTACGGTACATAATTACATTCTCAGAGCTAAAACAAAATAAAATGTTCCCTATCTAAAATGAGGGATTTTAAAATAAAAGGAACTACATTTTGTAACTTTGTTCATCCTACTTAAGAATGGTAAAACTAAATGATTAAATGGTATTGGATAGCATCACTGACTCAATGGACATGAGTTTGACCAAACTCCAGGAAATGGTGAATAACAGGGAAGACTGGAGTGCTGCCGTCCATGGGTCGCAAAGAGTCAGACATGACTAAGTGGCTGAACAACAACAAATGTGTGTGGTAAATACTTATTTTCACTTAATATCCACAAAAATCTTATAAACTAGGGATTTACATCCTGATTTTAAAGATGACAAACTAAGGTAGAAAGATGAAAACTATCTTATTCATTGTTCATTCATAAAGATGAAAATTAAGTTTACCCAGTTCTGACTACAAAGACAATGACCTTTTAATAGCTAAGTACTTAAATAATGCCGGTGCTTAAAATAATAAACTAATATATTACTTTAAGCATTAGAGGATACCCAGGAAGTTGAGACTCATAATTTCAGTTTTAACCAAAGTTCGAGTAGTACTTTGGTAGTCTTGTTCTTATGCAATGAGGGAGGAAAAAATATATTTTCAAGATATATATATCGGCAAACCTTCCAAGTTCTGGAGCTCCTACTTTCCCTCTTGTTCTCAGCTTCTCTGTATTCTTGTAGTGTTCTTTCATTTCAAAGAAGATCCTAAGAAATGGTCGTTGAATCCTAATTGACCCCGTTCTTACCAGACGATGCCCCACTAAATCTGAATTCAAAATGAAGCCACCTAGGTTAAAAAATGCAATTGTATGTTCTTGCCAAACAGAAGAGCAAAATCTACAACTATTTTAATATCCTAATTTTTCCTCTATTAAGGTATTCTACCAATCTGCCTCATATATTCAGATTTCCACTTCAGTTTTAGTTTGGATCACAAAAAGAGAGAGAGGAAGTTGACTTTCATATATTTCTATAGTATGTTTCTTTCATATCCAAGATAGGCCTATTCACATGCTGCAGAAATGGAGTAATACAGAGATTTTACTTGAAGTAAAGGAAAACTTTGATTAGCGGCTTATATAAAGACACGCTTTGTGCAACACCCTCAATAGCTTTGAAGTGAAGTGAAGTGAAAGTCGATCAGTTGTGTCCAACTCTTTGTGACCCCATGGACTATATAGTCTATGAAATTCTCCAGGCCAGAATACTGAAGTGGGTACCCATTCCCTTCTCCAGGAGATCTTCCCAACCCAGGGATATAACCCAGGTCTCCCGCATTGCAGGCAGATTCTTTACCAGCTGAGCCACATGGAAGCCCAAGAATACTGGAGTGGGCAGCCTATCCTTTCTCCAGGGGATCTTCCTGATCCAAGAATCAAACTGGGGATTAAAGCTTTACCTCACAGGTTAAGGTATTACCTGTGAAATTCACATATTGATATAGATCTCATTTTCCCTGAATACTTTAACAAAAATTGGCAAAGACTACTCAAAGATTACATCATTAGAGCTAACCCGGGTGAGGAAAGAAATTGTAATGTTGGTGGGGACAGAGTTATTGCACTAACTCAGATTCTGGAGCCACGGAAATAAATGTGAATTCATCAGTGTTCCTTCAGGAATAAAAAGAGAGAGAGAGAGAGAAGGAGAAAGAATCTGAGAGTTCTTTTATTTCATTGCTTGCTATTTTTCTGCCTTTGACCACAACCTCCAAGTCACAAGTAATATTAGAAGAAAACAAAATTCTAGATGGAGGAAAGGGAAATGGGAAGACATGATGAAAAGAGGACAAGGTTTGGCAACGTTTTCAAGAGGTTAGAAAAGGGTCATAAGTTGGGACTAGAAGTATAAATTGAGAATATTAGTTACTTTTGTGCAAGTGATGGATAAATAAATATGAATTGATATGCTCAGATTTACCAGATAAAATTTGCCTTTGGAATTCCAAACAGAACAGAGTTCCCTTGTAATGGGCTATAGGTCTCAGCCTTCTCCCTGATGATTTTACATTTTCTACAGTCCCAAAGTGCTATTAACTTTTGAATTATAGAAAGAGAATAGGTACTTTTTCATCACTATTACAAGGAGGATAATCATTTTTTATTTCTTTTCCCATGCTCCCTGGTGGCTCAGAGGGTAAAGCGTCTGCCTGCAATGCAGGAAACCCGGCTTCGATTCCTGGATCAGGAAGATCCCCTGGAGAAGGAAATAGCAACCCACTGCAGTATTCTTGCCTAGAAAATCCCATGGATGGAGAAGCCTGGTAGGCTACAGTCCATGGGGTCGCAAATAGTCGGACTCGACTGAGCGACTTCACTTCACTTCCCATGCTCCTAATCAGCTTCCTTGAGTTCCTCTCCACATGGAGAAAAGAGATTTAACACCTCCTCTTTCTGGGTGACAATAGAAGCCATACAGAAAGGCAAAACTTGGCATTTTAAACTGTACACTGTGGATTGGCTTTACATATCACATTGAGAAATGAAGGTCTTAAGCAAGAGAGCAAAATGTTCATAATTTAAAAGGAAACATACTTCTTTAAGGACTCCACAGATGGCGCTAGTGCTAAAGAACCATCTGCCGATACAGGAGACGTGAGACAGCAGGTTCCACCCCTGGGTTGGGAAGATGCCGTGCAAGAGGGCATGGCAACCCACTCCAGTATTCTTGCCTAGAGAATCCCATGGACAGAAGAGCCTGGCAAACTACAGTGCATGGGGTCGCAGAGTTGAACATGATTGACACAACTTAGCACGCACACTTATTTCTTTAAATGTGTTACCTGAAAGATTTTGATGATAACACAGTTCAACAGTTTTAAATAAAACTAAGACATTCACTTAAAACACACAGCCCATCTGTCTAAAAACTGGAGAAATATTTGGCCATTCATTTCATCATTTTAATTGGATTTTTTTGTACGTGGAGGCTTGGGCACCCCAGATAGTTTTTGCATTTTTTAAAGCAGAACACAGCTTCTTCTTTCTTCAATATGACATTTTACTGTCCCTTCCTCCCTTCCTTCTTTCCTGTCCTTCTACCCTCTCTGATCTCTAAATTCCACACTTCTAATTGCTCTGGTCTGAAAGTGTAACATAGAGAAAAAGGAAGGATTTGAAGTCTAGCAGTAAGAATTCTCAAGTCAAAGGTTTTTATGGGTAAAGCTTAAAAGATTTCTAAAGATACTTATACTACATCCTAAATAATTGCTAACTTTTTTAAATAAAATAATTTCTAACTGTATTTTAATAAAAATAATATTAAATGTCAGTGAATTTCTTAGATGATGAAAGAGAGATCAACTTTAGGTCGGGAAACCTATCAGCATGATTTCTTCCAAAACTATGCAAAATATCTAATAAGAAATTGTCACAATGCCCACGACTGCTGTATCAACAGCAACCACTAGAGCCTGTATTTTAAATAGGAGGCACAGTTCTCTATTAAAAAAAAAAAAAGACCACTGACTTCCTCTGCAGGTCTTAAAACATTATACTATTGCATAGTAAGCATTTATCCTGAAGTTCTTCCCAAGTCTAAAATCTGCACCAGGTTTTTGAGTGCTACTCAATTAGGATGTGTTTTCAGATAAAAGACAGAAAAACAGATACATGGAGGAAGCATTTAGCCATAGCTAATATTAAATGTACAGGTTCATGTTTTTACACCAACAAAAAGCAACAATAATTGTCAGTTCCAAAGTTGTTTGCAAAGGGATATAGTCGTAATTTATTTTTTCCCATCAAAGGAAAAATATTAAAAACATCTCACTAAAGGAGATTAGAAGAAAAATCAGTTTTAATTTATCTGTCAAGAATATTCTGTAGGTATACAAAGGGCTTCCCTTGTGGCTCAGCTGGTAAAGAATCTACCTGCAAGGTGGGAGACCTGGGCTATATCCCTGGGTTGAGAAGATCCCCTGGAAAAGGGAAAGGCTACCCATGCCGGTATTCCGGCCTAGAGAATTCCACGGACTGTATAGTCCATGGGGTTGGACATGACTGAGCAACTTTCACTTTCACTTTCCATACAGAATTATAATGT
The DNA here is from genome assembly GCF_029378745.1 of Bos indicus. Lineage (NCBI taxonomy): Eukaryota > Metazoa > Chordata > Mammalia > Artiodactyla > Bovidae > Bos > Bos indicus. The sequence goes on from NC_091770.1 coordinate 35,467,697, forward strand.
CCTTTTAGTGGTAGACCTGACATTATGAGCAGATAGATATTTACTGTTAATGATGCAAATAACTGATAGACTTACTCAGTGATGCTTCCATATTTGTTAACAATAGATTATTTATCCAAGTACTGGTATCCTTTTAGTAAAATTCTCACAATTCTATAAGAAATTCAATTAAAAGTAGAGAAAACACACCAAGATATTCTAGATTAAATGAAAGTTCATGGAGAAAAAAACTATATATATACACATACAAATATACATATAGGTACATAGAGATAAGAACATATTCATCCATAATGCTTATTACATTTTTGTACTTCAAGGAGGTAAGGGATAAATGAAGGAGATATTAAAAAAAAAAAAAGAAAGAAAAGTGAAATCAGAAATTAAAATCAGAAAGTAGTAAGCAAATATGAAAGTCATGTTGCTCTGAAGACAAGTGTCAGTAACAGCACTGCAATAAGACATTTAGTCTTGGCAAAGAGTAAAAAGGTAGAGCTGAATTTAAGATGCTTGAATTAAGCCAAGATTCTGGAAGAAAACTAAAGATTTGCTGCTGCCAGGTTAAACAAATGCAAACTATCTCTAAGAAAAGCTTCTGAATTGTAGGTTTACAGGTTTCATTTTATATAAGGTGCTATATAAGACTCAGAAAATTGTGTGTGTAAATGATATATATATTTGGTATATACCATTATATATATACATAGAGATCTCTTCAAGAAAATTAGAGATATCAGGGAACTTTTCATTCAATGATGGGCACAATAAAGGACAGAAATGGTATGGACCTAAAAGAAGCAGAAGATATTAAGAAGAGGTGGCAAGAATACACAGAAGAACTATACAAAAAAGATCTTCAGGATCCAGATAATCACGATGGTGTGATCACTCACCTAAGCAGACATCCTGGAATGTGATTTTAAGTGGGCCTTAGGAAGCATCACTGCAAACAAAGCTAGTAGAGGTGATGGAATTCCTGTTGAGCTATTTCAAATCCTAAAAGATGATGCTGTGAAAGTGCTGCACTCAATAGGCCAGCAAATTTGGAAAACTCAGCAGTGGCCACAGGTCTGGAAAAGGTCGATTTTCATTCCAATCCCAAAGAAAGCCACTGCCAAAGAATGCTCGAACTACCACACAATTGCACTCATCTCACATGCTAGTAAAGTAATGCTCAAAATTCTCTAAGCCAGGCTTCAGCAATATGTGAACTGTGAATTTCCAGATGTTCAAGCTGGTTTTAGAAAAGGCAGAGGAACCAGAGAATAATTGCCAACATCCGTTGGATCATGGAAAAAGCAAGAGAGCTCCAGGAAAACATCTACTTCTGCTTTATTGACTATGCCGAAGCCTTTGACTGTGTGGATCACAATAAACTGTGGAAAATTCTGAAAGAGATGGGAATACCAGACCACCTGACCTGCCCCTTGAGAAATCTGTATGCAGATCAAGAAGCAACAGTTAGAACTGGACATGGAACAACAGACTGGTTCCAAATCAGGAAAGGAGTATATCAAGGCTGTATATTGTCACCCTGCTTATTTAATTTATATGTAGGGTACATCATGAGAAACGCTGGGCTGGAGGAAGCACAAGCTTGGAAACAAGATTGCCAGGAGAAATATCAATATCTGCAAATATCAATATGCAGATGACACCACTCTTATGGCAGAAAGTGAAGAACTAAAGAGCTTCTTGATGAAAGTGAAAGAGGAGAGTGGAAAAGTTGGCTTAAAGCTCAACATTCAGAAAACTAATATCATGGCATCTGGTCCCATCACTTCATGTCGAATAGATGGAGAAACAGTGGAAACAATGACAGACTTTTTGGGGGCTCCAAAATCACTACAGATGGTGACTGCAGCCATGAAATTAAAAGACGCTTCCTCCTTGGAAGAAAAGCTATGATCAACCTAGATAGCATATTAAAAAGCAGAGACATTACTTTGCCAACAAAGGTCCATCTAGTCAAAGCTTTGGTTTTTCCAGTAGTCATATATAGATGTGAGAGTTGAACTATAAAGAAAGCTGAGTGCTGAAGAATTGATGCATTTGAAGCATGGTGTTGGGAAGATTCTTGAGTCCCTTGGATAGCAAGAAGATCCAACCAGTCCATCCTAGAGAAAATCAGTCCTGAATATTCATTGGAAGGACTGATGATGAAGCTGAAACTCCAATACTTTGGCCACCTGATGCAAACAACTGACTCACTGAAAAGACCCTGATGCTGGGAATGATTAACAGTGGAAGGAGAAGGGGACGACAGAGGATGAGATCGTTAGATGGCATCATCAACTCAATGGACACGAGTTTGGGTAAACTCCAGAAGTTGGTGATGGACGGGGAGGCCTGGTGCGCTGTGGTCCATGGGATTGCAGAGTCGGACACGACTGAGTGACTGAACTGAACTGAATATGGCTATTGCCTTGATTACAGTAGTGAGCAAACTCATCAAACTGTATACATTAAATATGTGCAGTTTATTGTACATCAATTAACTTTAATATATCTGCCTTAAAAAAGAAATTTAAAAATGGTTGAAATAAAAATATTAATAGATAAAGAATAAGCAAAACTGAAAAGATGAATTCAGAGACATCATTGAAGAAATTATTTCATATGTAGCACAGATAGAAATGCAGATGAAAGAAAACAGCTAATATTTATTTATTCACCCATTCTATAAACATTCAATAAGGTTTCGTTAAGCATCAAATGTATATTAGGCACTTTCTACTCCCTGAAGGAAAAAGGTGAGGGAAAAAAGATCCAAAGCAAGTAGGAGGTAGATAATCGTTATGTAGCAGACAGCAGTTATGTGGTAGATGTGTAGCATCCGTGATACTGGACATGTACCAGATATGTAGTAGTAGTTACGGTGGGCGTTATGAAAAAATAATGAAAGAAAGAAGATAGCGTCAGAGTCCCATAGGTGAGAAGAGAAAGAAGAGAAGTTACATGTAAAGTATCACTGCTACAAATTTTCTAGAGCTAAGGAAAGAAATGAATCCAAGGTATGGAAATATAACCTACATTAAGCAGAGTACATAAAAATAAATGTGTACATAGCTAGTGTGCCGTGAAACCAGAAACTCTATAAGAATATCATTAAAGTAGTCAGAAAGTATTTTTACCCACAAAATAAAAATAACCAAACTGACAGATTTCTCAATAGTGAAAATGGAAGTCTCAAAACATATATTCATTTATTCAAGAAATACTTATATTTACTACGTGTTTTTTAAAGTTAATTTTTATTCAAGTATAGTTAGTTGTTTTATAATGTTGTGTTAGTTTCTGCAGTACAGCAAAGTGAATCAGTTACACATATATCCACTGGTTTTTTTTTTTTTAGATTCTTTTCCCATAGAGATCATTACAGAGTACTGAGTATAGTGCCCTATGCTATTGTGTTATGTTTAATATAGTAAACAAAATAAACGAAAACTTCTGCCTTCATAGTACTCTCATTTTCCACCTGCACTGCCATTGAGGCTGATAGTAATCAAAATAATAAATAGAATATACATTAGAAATAAGTGATATGTTGTGGGGGGGTGGGGAGACAATGACTGACTGTGGGAAATAGGAAAGGATGTTTGGAAGAGTTACAATTTTAAACAGAAAGTCCAGAAAAGCCTCAGTAAGAAGGAAACCTCAGATCAAAGCCCTAAAATGAGGGAGTGAGAGCTTGGAATTTGGAGCAAAAGTGTTCCATTAAGTTTATTGCCCTGAGGAGTACATGATTGCTATGCTTCAAAATTAAAGGATGACAGTGTTCCGGGAGTAGAAAGAGAAAAAAGAAAATTAGTTAGATATGAGGTCAAAGACAGGGAGTCTTGTATAAGAACTTGCAGTCCATTTTTAGGACTTTGTCTTTAACTCTGAGTGATAGATGAAGGAACTGGAGAGTTTTAAATAGAAAAGTGATAGCATAGAGCTGAATGGTGACCTCCCAAGGGTACATCTGAGCCCTACTTTCTATAACTTGTGACTATTACCCTACAAAGTAAACAGATCTAAAGCTGAAAAAATCTAACAGCACAAAGATTGGGAGGGGATGAATGAAATTATACTATTTAAGTTGGCTACATTAGACATCAAGTAGTATAATATTAATTTAAAATAACTCATGATACTGTTAGAGTGACTTCTTCAAAAAATATGAAAGGGTATAGCCAAAAGATAACACTATTTTCAATACTCCATATTCAATATTGAATACTAAATTCAATAGGTTATTTGGCTAACCCTAGGGAATGGAAGAACCATTGGGATAAACAGAAAATAAATTGAAAAACAGTAGTTTAAATATAACTACATTATATTAAAAACTATATCAAATGATAATGGTCTAAGTACCCCCCCCCTTAAAATTATCAGACTAAAGAAAAAACAAGCTTTTTAAAGGTAAATACAAAAGACATTGAACATAAAATGCTGGGGAAAGATATCCTGTGTATACCTGACCTCTCTTCACACTGGGTATGCAGTTATAGCAAAAGATCCATGCCCCAAAATTGTATTAAATAGACAACTGGTTTCATCTTACATTGTCAGGGTGTATCCAAAAGATAGCAAGCTCCTTAATTCTAAGTAGAGGATATTAGCATTTTCCTTTCTTGCAACTAGAGAGGAGTAATATTTGGAAACACACTCTTGGTCTGCAGAGTTAAATTTGGTAAATCAGCCGTTGTTATTAATGTTTAGTCATTAAGTCATGTCCATCTCTTCTGGAACCCTATGGACCCTAGCCCGCCAGTCTGCTCTGTCCATGGGATTTCCCAGGCAAGAATAGTGGAGTGGATTGCCATTTCCTTCTCTAGGGAAACTTCCCAGTCCAGAGACTGAACCAGTGTCTTCTGCATCGGCAGGTGAATTCTTTTTACCACTCAGCCACCAAGTTGGCTTTTAATCGCTTCCTTATATTTACAGTAAGAAATTGTGATCCATTGGCCCTTCCAGATGTTGGTTCTAAGACTTTCTTTCCTATTGAATAAACCTGGGCTGGGTTTTCTTAACTGTTCCTGCTTTATGTTTGTTTGTTTATTTGTTTGTTTTTGATGTTTTCTTTGGGAAGACACCGTTTATGCGACTTGAAGGATATCAGAACAGTAAGGGAGGTCAGTGCTCTACCACACAAGGTTGTCATAAAACCACCCACCATCCTATAATTCCTAGTAGAACTTCCTAGCTATATTTAATGAGTAGCTTTATGGAATGTCCCTGGTTTGGAATTAGGAATTTTGTGGCTTTGATTTTCTAGCTATACATACAATAAATCCAAATGGGGAGCTTTATATAAGCCAGTGGTATATGGTATTTCAGTATTTATATTTACTACATGGTGGGGATAAATAAAGTACCGTTTTTTTAACACCCAACATTATATGTAGCCCTTTGTGATGACCCAGGAATGAAATTTTTTGATTACCAGTCAGCAGCTAAATCAGAGGGAAAAACTTAGAGCCAGAAATATCTATTATACAATTGTGTAAGACACAGTGAATAGACCAGTGATTGTTTTCTGCATCATACTGTCTTTACCTACAAATTAAATAATAAATATTAAATATGAACAAGTCCCTGCTTCTTGGTTAGCAATATTCATTTAATTTTAGAGTCAAATAAAATTGGAGATTACCAATCTTGTTGACTGAATTGTGCCCCCCACCATCACCAAATTCATATGCTAAAAGTCTCAGAATGTGACTGTATTTGGATATAAGATTTTTTAAAAATAATTAAGTTAAAATGAGGTCAACAGTGTAGGATATAATCCAAAATGACTGGTGTCCTTATTAAAAAAAAAATTAAAAAACAGAGGTACAGAGAAGACCATCTGAGGACACAATATAAACGCAGCCACTGCTATATTTAAAATCCATAACCAACAAGGGGGCTTCCCATGTGGCTCAGTGGTAAAGGATCTGTCTCGAACTCAGGAGACACAGATTTGATCCCTGGGTTGGGAAGATGCCCTGAAGAAGGGAATGGCAGCTGACTCCAGTATTCTTGCCTGGAAAATCCTTTGGAGAGTGGAGCCTGCCAGATTATAGCCCAAGGGCTCACAGAAGAGTCGGACATGACTTAGCAACTAAGCAACAACAACCAACAAGGAAATACTATATAGCACAGGGTACTTTGCTCAATGTTATATGGCAGCCTGGATGGGAGGGAGGCGAGTTTGGGGGAGAATGGATACATGTATATTTATGGCTGAATCCCTTTGCTGTCCACCTGAAACTATCACCATGTTGTGAATCAGCTATACTCCAATATAAAATAAAAAGTTAAAAAAGAGAAGGTTCAAGAGGGAGGGGATATATGTAAACCTAAGGCTGATTCATGTTGAAGTTTGACAGAAAACAACAAAATTCTGTAAAGCAATTATCCTTCAGTTAAAATAAATAAATTTTTAAAAAGAAAAAAATTAGTTGAGCCATTTAAGGCTTCAATGTTAAAAAATAAAGTTTTAAAATTCTTAAAGAGAAAAAAAATAATTACCATCCACAATCTGAGAGAAGCCTCAGAAAATATCCAACCCTGCTGAAACCTTGGTTTTGGACTTCTAAGCCTCCAGATCTATGATAAAGTAAATTTCTGTTGTTTAAGCCACCCAGTCTATGATACTTTGTAATGGCAGCCTGAGCAGCCCAATACAATCCCATCTTCTTGTTGCTTGGTGCTGCTGTTGAGAGCCCAAAGGACTAGTCAAAGTAACAAAGCAAGTTAGAAGAGCTGGGCTAGAATCCATGTCTCCTGGAAACCAGTCTCATTTTAAAATAAAAATCAAAACATAGGACACAGAAAAACAAAAAGACAGATGATCTGCAGAATAGCAGAAGAGAAAGATCATTGATAGTGAAACACCTAAAGATACTCCTAGTGATCTACAGAGCACCAGGTGAAAATCAGTGCATTGATAAGACTGCTATGTTACATAAGGCATTCCCAGGGAAGTTTGCCACGTAAGTTGGTTTCAAACTTTCCCTTTTGACCTTAGATAATAAGTCAACCATGACTATAAAAATAAACACACATTAAAAGATACATACTTCATGTAGATAGTGACACAGATATAGAGGTTTAATTATTAATATTTGAAGATATAAAAACAACCAACAGAAACTTAAAAGTGTTCTAAGTATGCCACAAAATGGAGGAAAAAAGTATAGTTAGACACTTTTCTATCTGATAGAGAGTATCAGTTCAGTTCAGTTGCTCAGTCGTGTCCGACTCTTTGCTACCCCATGAATCACAGCACGCCAGGCCTCCCTGTCGATCACCAACTCCCAGAGTTCACTCAAACTCATGTCCATTGAGTCGGTGATGCCATCCAGCCATCTCATCCTCTATCATCCTCTTCTCCTACCCCCAATCCCTCCCAGCATCAGGGTCTTTCCCAATGAGTCAACTCTTTGCATGAGGTGGCCAAAGTATTGGAGTCTCAGCTTTAGCATCACGCCTTCCAATGAACACCCAGGACTGATCTCCTTTAGGATGGACTGGTTGGATCTCCATGCAGTCCAAGGGACTCTCAAGAGTCTTCCTCAACACCACAGTTCAAAAGCATCAATTCTTCAGCGCTTAGCCTTCTTCACAGTTCAAATTTCACATCCATACCTGACCACTGGAAAACCATAGCCTTGGCTAGACGGACCTTTTTTGGCAAATTAATATCTCTGCTTTTCAATATGCTATCTAGGTTGGTCATAACTTTCCTACCAAGGAGTAAGCGTCTTTTAATCTCATGGCTGCAATCACCATCTGAAATGGTTTTGGAGCCCCAAAAATAAAGTCTGACACTGTTTCCACTGTTTCCCCGTCTATCTCCCATAAAGTGATGAGACCAGATGCCATGATCTTCATTTTCTGAATGTTGAGCTTTAAGCCAACTTTTTCACTCTCCTCTTTCACTTTCATCAAGAGGTTTTTAGTTCCTTTTCACTTTCTGCCATAAGGGTGGTATCATCTTCATATCTGAGGTTATTGATATTTCTCCCGGCAATCTTGATTCCAGCTTGTGCTTCTTCCAGTCCAGCATTTCTCATGATGTACTCTGCATAGAAGTTAAATAAGCAGAGTGACAATGAACAGCCTTGATGTACTTCTTTTCCTATTTGGAACCAGTCTGTTGTTCCATGTCCAGTTCTAACTGTTGCTTCCTGACCTGCAGATAGGTTTCTCAAGAGGCAGGTCAGGTGGTCTGGTATTCCCAGCTCTTTCAGAATTTTCCACAGTTTATTGTGATCCACACAGTCAAAGGCTTTGGCATGGTCAATAAAGCAGAAATAGATGTTTTTCTGGAACTCTCTTGCTTTTTTCATGATCCAGCAAATGTTGGCAATTTGATCTCTGGTTCCTCTGCCTTTTCTAAAACCAGCTTGAACATCTGGAAGTTCATGGTTCATGTATTGCTGAAGCCTGGCTTAGAGAATTTTGAGCATTACTAGCGTGTGAGATGAGTGCAATTGTGCGGTAGTTTGAGCATCTTTGGCATTGCCTTTCTTTGGGACTGGAATGAAAACTGACCTTTTCCAGTCCTGTGGCCTCTGCTGAGTTTTCCAAATTTGCTGGCATATTGAGTGCAGTAAAGCCAAATCTTTGGCATATTAAGAAGTTTAATGTCTAAATCCAGAAATATATATATATATATATATATATATATATAAATGTTTATTGATGAGAAGAAAATGACCAAACTAGAAACAGCTATAAATCAGTGGCTCTGAAGCTCTGAGATTAGAATTGGGAACTCATGAAGCAGATTATATATCTGTTATAAGCATTCTTATAGCATTTAGTGTACATGAATATGTGTGTTGTGGGGGATGGTTTGTGATGTGTGTATAGCTCTCTCTTTAAAAGAAAAACTTTGTGAAAAGAAAGCCTTCATGGAGTACATCTTTTTCTATATCCACCAAAGGGAATAGTGAAGTCCACTGTACAATATAGTGCTGCTGCTGCTAAGTCGCTTCAGTCGTGTCCAACTCCGTGTGACCCCATAGACGGCAGCCCACCAGGCTCCCCCGTCCCTGGGATTCTCCAGTCAAGAACACTGGAGTGGGTTGCCATTTCCTTCTCCAATGCATGAAAAGGAAAAGTGAAGGTGAAGCCGCTCAGTCGTGTCTGACTCTAAGCGATCCCATGAACTGCAGCCTACCAGGCTCCTCTGTCCATGGGATTTTCCAGGCAAGAGTACTGGAGTGGGGTGCCATTGCCTTCTAGTATATACAAAATAGCGTACACAAAATAATATAGTCCAGTATACAATAGTATACAATATAGTGTATAAAACATTGTATACAATAGTATACAATATACAATAGTATACAAAATAGTGAAGTCCAGTATACAATAGTATACAAGAAAAAATACAATTCAAAAAAAGTAAACAAGATCAAATAATAGGACAAAAATCATGTATCTGTCTCATGCTTACTTCTCTTCAAATACAGAGGCCATCAACCCCTTCCCAATGTTCCCTAAGATCTCCTAGAGAATCACTTCAGTCATGTGGGGACAAAGTCAAATCAAATCTATCCTCTGCTGTCACCTTCATACTTCTTCCCTCCTCCTGCCAAAAAAGGAAAAAATTTATAGACACAAATGAGGCACTTTATATACTAGAATGGAATTTGTCTAGCCTCTGAAGCAGAAGATGTTAAATTTCTACAAAATTTCATTTTAGTGCTAGAAATTCAATTCCAGACCATGATATCATTTATTTTACTTCCCTGGGCTGTTGAAGAATCGAAACAAAGGTGGTACTTTGTTTTCCCCTTAAATATGAAGGTTAAAAAAAGGAATTGGCAATTTTGCTATCCAAAAAGCAAGTCATAAAGGATATATTATACATCGTAAGAAAACCTGTCAATCTATCTCACCTTTCATGATATTAAGATCAACCAAGAAAGACTTCTTAAAAATTACATGCCAAAACACAATATACAATAACAAAACTTTGATAAATTTTCTGTCATAAACTGATACACTAGAAAGTACCTTTTTATTACATTTGCTTGTCTAGAATAACTTCTGTACACAATAGAAATATAGTTACTATGTTTCTGTGTCAAAATCTCAGCTGAGGACCATAACTATGTTTGCCGAAACAATGTATAGCACATAAAGCCAGTACATCTTTTATTCATAAGCAACCTTCTTCAAATAATACTGAAAGAAAAATATCTAGGTTATTTTCAGACTAGGATACTAAGAGAGCAATGAATATATTATGTCCTTGTAACAAAATTAGAGCTGTCAATATGCAGTGAAAGCGTGGTTCACAACGAAAGACCACAGAACACGTTTCTATCTGGCCTTGATACATGAGCAAAACATGATATGCATTGTCCTGTCATAATCCACTCTATTACAACTGTCTGAGCAGTGCATTTTCCCCTGGGACATTTCCCTTTGGTTCTCCTCTTTCTGAAGCACTGCCAGTATTGTCAAACTATTTCGAAGGTTTCCCTCTGTTACTTTCAAAGCCACCAAGTCAATGTGATCCAGAGCAATTTAGAAATGCCTCTAACCAACCTGGAAATGTTAGCCATGGAGTATGTTTCTGCAGTGATGAGTTCTCTTAAAATATCACACTTTTTAAATGGTTAACTCACTAAGAAAAAGTCCTTACCGTAAGAGCTTTCTGAATAGGTATCATCACAGGGAAGACAAGTGGCAAGAACTGACACACACAAACACTATTCAAACAGTCCAGGCAGCATGAGGGACCACCCATTCCTGAAGGTTTCAGTTGCTCATTTAGACACAAATTCTAAAATTGTTTGGAGTGGAAACATTGTTCTCAGTCTCTGGCTTGAAAATTGCCCACTAACGCCTTCAAGCAACACAACTAGATCTTTTCTGGGACTTTCTGAGTAAAAGAACAAAATTTTCAGACATTCCAAAAATTACTTCTCTTTCTTATTTAGCAGTCACTCTTCTATAAGCATGACATCCTCCCCACCTTCCATTACCATCATTTTATATGTATTTTGATTCAAACAGGCAGCTAATACCCGACTAACTATGCATCTGTGATCTGGAGACATGGGCTGTGGAACAGGCATTCCTTCAGGATTCAGGGAATGACCAGCTGGGTCACACCACTATATTCTTACTCATAAAAACTAGAAACCAATTATATAGTTTCTTGTTTTTTCTGCAGCAGAGATCCTATCAGAATAATTGCACAGGGCTTCAATAGATTTTTTTTTTCCAGAAAAAAATCTCTCTATCCCACCACTCAATCACTAAAGAAAACACTCTTAATTTGTTACTAGATAAGAAAGTGCAAGGGACTTTTAACTCATCAGATAAAAAGTTTAATGCAGGCTATAGCTGCAGGCTCAGAAAACATGACAATATTCTTTAAGAGAGATTTATTACCTTTTTGAGTTAGTTCCATTGATTTTTCATGGCTATATACCTATGTTTCCTGCTGCACCACAACATCTGTTTTCTATTTGGATACTTATATTTTCCATCTGCCTACTACTAAGTCAAGTCTTTAATAAATTTATAAACGGTTTTTAGGGTGACCTTAGCGGACCATGCCTCTGTTTCTTTCAAGTAATCTCCAGAGACAGAGGCCAAGGTTGGTTTCTCTACTTCTAACACAAATAGGAAAATAAATTGCAGGTTGAGCTACAAACAATGTTAGATGTTGTACTTCTACCTCTAAAATGATGCAATAATATTGATACAGTTTATTTTTAATACCATTGAATAACTTGATTTCAATAGTTGGAGAATAGTGTACATGGATAAGGCAATGGCACCCCACTCCAGTACTCTTGCCTGGAAAATCCCATGGACGGAGGAGCCTGGTGGGCTGCAGTCCATGGGGTCCCGAAGAGTCAGACACGATTGAGCGACTTCACTTTCACTTTTCACTTTCATGCATTGGAGAAGAAAATGGCAACTCACTCCAGTGTTCTTGCCTGGAGAATCCCAGGGACAGGGGAGCCTGGTGGGCTGCCGTCTATGAGATCACACAGAATCGGACACGACTGAAGCGACTTAGCAGCGGCAGCAGCAGCAGTACATGGATAAAAACTGAATTTGTTAGACTTTTTAAAATTCTTTCTAATCTAAGGAAATGACAAACAAAGCTTAGAGAGTAGCACTAAGTAAGTGGTTATTAAATGCTACTGAATAGTGATTTCATCTGACATTTTTTTTTTTTTTTTCCGGCTGCCCGGACCTAGACCCTCAGTAGCTCGGGCACCTAAGCACACAGAAAGCTAGCACACGCATTTCCCTGACATTTTTAATGAAATATTTGCTCATGAAAGAGAATAATTTTAGCTACTACAAAGCCTAATCCAAAGTTGAGACCACCTAAAATAAGAATGTAAAAATGTGTGCATGGTCACAGGATAATGACTGTTTGTGTGAAAAGAGATGACCTGAAAACCCTGTGAGAAGTGCCTGTTTAATTGACAAGGGGAAAAAAATGATCATATTTAGCAACAATTGTCCAAAGAGACCTTAGTACTTATCTCACTGACTCTTACACCCAAAATACTACCCCCCATCCCTACCAAACTGACTGTGGTCACTGGTTCTGTTTGAAAACCTTCCCAGAAAAAGGAGGTTACTCCCTGCCATTACTCCATCCAATTTGGGCAACTGAATTCTTTTTCACCCCAAATATATATGCAGTGAGTTGACTGCATTTATTTTACTTTTGATCTCTAAAGAGTTACAGTTAACTAAGTGCCATGAGACATTTTCATTTGCACTCTTAAGTCAGCCAGTCTCTTGGATCTAATTTTAGAGACTAGCTTGAAAGTTTGCCTTGTTCTCCATGTTATTTTAGGCCAATATTAAAATAAATTTACAATATACTTTTATTGTGAAATGTTTTAAACACACAGAAAAACCTAAAACAATAAATGCTTATGCACCAACTAACTTTTCACAATTTTTCATGTTTATTTTAAATATTAAAACAAAGCAAATCAGAATAAAGTAAATCAAACAACAACCAACAATTTCACAACATGGTTGAATCCCCAAAACCTAACTCCTTTCCTTTTTCCCAAGAACTTACCACCATACTGAATTTGCCTCAAATCACTTCTCTGCATTTTATAGTTTTGCTCACTGCTCATATGTACATATCCTGTAAATAATATAGAAATATTTAATACATTTTAAATTCTGCATAAATGATATCAGTCTCTCAGTAGACATACAGGTAGATAGGTAGGCAGATAGACAGATATACACACACAGTTGACCCTGGAACAACTGGGCTTTGAGCTGCACAGGTGCACCTTTGTGTGGATTTTGTCAATAGTAAACAGTGTGGTACTACACAATCTTGTGTTGGTTAAATCAAGGGGAGTGAAACCACAGACATGGAGTCACCTTGGATACAGAGGGTCCACTATAAGTTATATGGGGCTTCCCAGGTGCTGCTGGTGGTGAAGAATACACCTACGAATGCAGGCAGACATAACAGACTCAGGTTCAATCCCTGGGTCAGGAAGATCCCCTGGAGGAAGGCAAGACAACCCACTCCAGTATTCTTGCCTAGAGAATTCCATGGACAGAGGATCCTGGTGGGCCATGGCCCGTAGGGTCTCAAAGAGTCAGACATGACTGAAGTGACTTAGCACACACTACAAGTTATATGCAGATAATTTTCCACTGCTCCGAGGATTGGCAGTCTATGTAGTTCAAGAGTCAGCTAAACATATGTCATATTCTAAAGCTTGCTTTATTCTATTTAACTTCTGAGATTTGTCTGGGTTGATACATATAGCTCCAGTCAATTCATTTTAACTTTTGAATAACCAAAATAAAAAATTAAATACTGCAAAAATGTGTGTGTTTGAGCACATGTGGAAGAGTTTCTCTAGGGTATAAACCTAAACATGAAATTACTTGGCTATAGTAAAAAGGAGCACTGTAAGGGGATTAAACCAATTTAGACACACATCAGTAGCCTACTCCTCCACTATCTTGACAACAGTTGGTATTTTAAGACTTGATACTTTAAGCTAATCTGATGGGAATTCTATTTCATTGTTGTTTTATTTGCATTTCTCTAATTACCAACAAGGCTAAAGTGTCTTTGCTTATAGTGTTTGACCATCTAGCTTTCTTTGTCCATGAATTGCTTTTTTGTGTACTTTTTTTTCTTCTGAGTTACTGGTCTCTCTTTTTTTTAACTTTATATATTCTGATATAAATCATTCAAGTCTCTCTAACATGTGACTTTTATTTATAGCTATACAGATATTTTTATAGCACTAATGCAATCAAATTTGTGAATATTATTCTTTATGGTTTGTGCCTACTGTGTCCAGTCTAAACAAATTTCCCTCTTTCCAGAGGGTCATAAAAATAACATACATTTTGTTTTAAGAGCTTTAAAATTCTGGCTTTCACATTTCTGTTTTTCATCTTCCTGGGTCATATCCTTGTGTCTATGGATAAAACTTGATGTTATTTTTTATCCAGAGAGATAAGATCTGTCCCAGCACCATTTATTAACTGCTCTAGTCTTTTCCCCTTGGTTTATAATGGCATCTCTGTCATTTGTCATATTTTGTATTTTAATGGTTCATTTCAGGATTCTCTGTTCTTTTCCATCATTCAATATACTCTCTGAAATAATGCCACATTTCCCCCTACACTATTTTAATCGCTCTAATTTATAATTAGCCTTGGTGTCTTGTAGGGAAGCACTATTACCATGTACCTCTCTGCAATGGTTAATTTTTTGTGTCAACTTGACTGGGCCAAGAGGTGACCAGATTAAACATTATTTCTGCTGTATCTAGGAGAGTGTTTCACAACGAGATAAGGATCTGAATCGATGGTTTTACTAAAGTAGTTCACCTCCCCAGGGTGAGTAGGTACCATCCAATCTGCTGAGGGCTTGAATAGAACAAAAGATAGAGGAAAAAGAAATTTGCCCCTTTTACTTCTTGTCTGCCTGTTTGAACTAAAATATGAGTCTCATCCCCCCTGGACTGGAATTTATACCATCAGCTCCCCTGATTCTCAGGCCTTTGAACTTGTACTGAAATTGAACCACCAGCTTTCCTGAGTCTTCAGCTTGCACATGGCAGATCATGGGATTTCTCAGCCTCCATAATTGCGTAACCCAATTCCTTATAACAAATCTCTTCCTGTGATTACATCCTATTGGTTCTGTTTCTCTGGAGAACTCTAATACATTTCTCTTCAAAACTGCCTTAATTATACTTGACTTTATGCTCTTCAACAAACATTTTAGTGATCAGTTTGCACAGGAAAGTTCCTATTAGGATTTAAATAGAAGCTGAATTAAATGTATAGATTAAGTGATATTTTTCACATTAAGTAACCACGTACATGGCAATTTTATATCTTTCCATTTAATCAGATTTTTAAAACCTTCTTCAATAGTATCTTATATTTTTCTCAATAAGATCCTTAAGCACTTTTGTTAAATTTATTCCTGGTTATTTAGTTTTTAGCTCTATGGGCACTTGAAAAGAATATATATCTTTACAAATGGCGTATATAATTTTAAATGTATTTTAGATCAGACTCACTAATTTTCTTATTTAAACATTCTAAATCCTTCTAAAATTTTTCCCCGCAGCTTCAAATAAGTGTGATTAAATCTCCCACTATGACTGTATATTTTTCAAATTTGCCTGTGTTCTGTCCATGAGGACCAGAACTTTTGGCTCTGTGTTCACTTTTCCTCTCCAGTAACCAGAATGGTGCCAAGTATATAACTTTTTCATATTCTTGGTGGATTGATTTTGATTAATATATAGTAACTCTATTTACTCTTCTACATGATTTTTGCCTTAAATTTTATCTTTTCTAACATTAATTTTGACACAGCAGCTTTCTTTTAGTTCACATTTGTCTGATAAATTCTTTTCTATCGCTTTATGTTCAAATATCCGGCATGGTTTTGCTCTAGGTCTTTCTGATGTTAGTACCACGATGTTGTTGTTGTTCAGTCACCTAATCGTGTCTGACTCTTTGTGACCCCGTGGACTGCAGCATGGCAAGGCTCCCTGTCCCTCACCATCTCCCAAAGTTTGCCCAAGCTCATGTCCATTGCATGGCGATGCCATCCAGCCATCTCATCCTCTGATGCCCCCTTCTCCTTCTGCTCTCAATCTTTCCCAGCATTAGGGACTTTTCCAATGAGTTGGCTGTTCACATCAGGCAACCAAAAGGCTAGAACTTCTGCTTCAGCATCAGTCCTTCCAGTGAGTATTCAGGGTTGATTTCCTTAAGATTGACTGGTTTGAATTTCTTGTGGTCCAAGAGACTTTTGGAAGTCCTCTCCAGCACCACAGTTCGAAGTCATCAGTTCTTTGGTGCTCTGCCTTCTTCATGGGCCAGGTCTCATAACTGTATGTGACCAGTGGGAAGACCAAGCCGCGACTATATGGACATTTGTTGGCAGTGTGATGTCTCTGCTTTTCAACACACTGTCTAGGTTTGTTACAGATTTCCTGCCAAGAAGCAATCATCTTCTGATTTCATGGCTGCAGTCACCATCGGCAGTGATTTTAGAGCCCAAGAAGAAGAAATCTGTCACAACTTCCAACTCTTCTCCTTCTATTTGCCATGAAGTAATGGGGCCAGGTGCCATGATCTCAGTTTTTTTAAATACTTACTTTAAAGCTGGCTTTTTCACTCTCTTCTTCACCCTTATTAAGAGGGTCTTTACTTTCTCTTCTCTTTCTGCCATTAGAGTGGTATCATCCACATATCTGAGGTTCTTGATGTTTCTCCTGCCTATCTTGATTCCTGCGTGTAACTCATCCAGCTCAGCATGTCTCATGATGTGCTCAGTATATAGGTTAAACAAACAGGGTGACAGCAGACAGCCCAGTCATACTCCTTTCTCAATCCTGAACCAATCAGTTGTTCCATACAGGGTCCTAACTATTGTTTCTTGACACACATACAGCTTTCTCAGGAGACAGGTAAGACAATCTGGTATTCAGTTCCATTCAGTCACTCAGTCGTGTCCAACTCTTGAGCCCTCATGGATGGCAGCTCGCCAGGCCTCTCTGTCCATCACCAACTCCTGGAGATTACTCAAACTCAAGTCCATTGAGTCAGTGATGTTATCCAACCATCTCGTCCTCTGTTGTCCCCATCTCCTCTCACATTCAATCTTTCCCAGCACCACGGTCTTTTCAAATAAGTCAGTTCTTCACATCAGGTGGCCAAAGTATTGGAGTTTCAGCTTCATCATCAGTCCTTCCAATGAATATCAGGACTGATTTCCTTTAAGACAGACTGATTGGGCCTCTTTGCTGTCCAAAGGACTCTCAAGAGTCTTCTCCAACACCACACTTCAAAAGCATCATTTCTTTGGCACTCAGCTTTCTTTATAGTCCAACTCTCACACCCACGTATGACTACTGGAAAAACCATAGCTTTGACTAGACAGACATTTGCTGGCAAAGTAATGTCTCTGCCTTTTAATATGCTGTCTAGGTTGGTCATAACCTTTCTGCCAAGGAGTAAGCATCTTTTAATTTCATGGCTGCAGTCACCTCCTGCAGTCATTTTCAGTTCAGTTCAGTCATTCAGTCGTGTCTGACTCTTTGCGACCCCATGCCTGCGACCCCAGGCATGCCAGGCCTCCCTGTCCATCACCAACTCCCAGAGTTCACCCAGACTCACATCCATCGAGTCAGTAATGCCATCCAGCCATCTCATCCTCTGTCATCCCCTTCTCCTCCTGCCCCCAATCCCTCCCAACATCAGAGTCTTTTCCAATGAGCCAACTCTTCGTATGAGGTGGCCAAAGTACTGGAGTTTCAGATTTAGCATCATTCCTTCCAAAGAAATCCCAGGGCTGATCTCCTTCAGAATGGACTGGTTGGATCTCCTTGTAGTCCAAGGGACTCTCAAGAGTCTTCTCCAACACCACAGTTCAAAAGCATGAATTCTTCGGCGCTCAGCCTTCTTCACAGTCCAACTCTTAGTCATTTTGGAGTCCCCAAAATAAGGTCTGTCACTGTTTCCACTGATTCTCCATCTATTTGATGGGACCAGATGACATTATCTTAGTTTTCTGAATGTTGAGTTTTAAGCCAACATTTTCACTCTCCTCTTTCACTTTCATCAAGAGGCTCTTTAGCTCCTCTTTGCTTTCTGCCATACGCAAGATGTAATCTGCATATCTGAGGTTATTGATATTTATCCCAGGATTCTTGATCCCAGCTTGTGCTTCATCCAGCCCAGCATTTCTCATGATGTACTCTGCATATAAGTTAAATAAGCAGGGTGACAATATACAGCCTTGATGTACTCCTTTCGCTATTTGGAACCAGTCTGTTGTTCCATTTCCAGTTCTAACTGTTGCTTCCTAACCTACATACAGATTTCTCAGGAGGTAGATCAGGTGGTCTGGTATTCCCATATTTTTAAGAATTTTCCACAGTTTGTTGTAATCCACATCGTCAAAGGCTCTGGTATAGTCAATAAAGCAGAAGTAGATGTTTTCCTGGAACTCTCTTACTTTATCAATGACCCAACAGACGTTGGCAATTTGATTTCTAGTTCCTCTGCCTTTTCTAAAACCAGCTTGAACATCTAGAAGTTCACAGTTCACATGCTGTTTAAGCCTGGCTTGGAGAATTGTGAGCGTTATTTTGCTAGCATGTAAGATGAGTGCATTTATGTGGTAGTTTGAGCATTCTCTGTTGGGATTGGGATGAAAACTGATCTTTTCCAGTCCTGTGGCCACTGCTGAGTTTTACAAATTTGCTGGCATATTGAGTGCAACACTTGCACAGCATAATCTTTTAGGATTTGAAATAGCTCTACTGGAACTCCATCATCTCCACTACCTTTGTTCGTAGTGATGCTTCCTAAGGCCCAGTGATTTCCCATTCCAGATTGTCTGGCTCTATGTGAGTAATCACACCACTGTGATTATCTGGGTCGTGAAGTTCTTTTTTGCATAGTTCTTTTGTGTATTCTTGCCACCTCTTCTTAATATCTTCTGCTTCTTTTAGGTCCATATCATTTCTGTCCTTTATTTGTCCTTTATTCTGTGCCCATATTTGCATGAAATATTCCCTTGGTATCTCTAATTTTCTTGAAGAGATCTCTAGTCTTTCCCATTCTGTTGTTTTCCTCTATTTCTTTGCATTGGTCACTGAGGAAGACTTTCTTATCTCTCCTTCCTATTCTTTGGAACTCTGCATTCAAATGGGTATATCTTTCCTTTTCTCCTTTGCCTTTCACTTCTCTTCTTTTCTCAGCTATTTTTAGAGCCTCCTCAGACAACCATTTTGCCTTTTTGCATTTCTTTTTTTTAGCAATGGTCTTGATTACCACCCACTGTACAATGTCAGGAACTTCTGTCCATAGTTCTTCAGGCACTCTGTCTATCAGATCTAATCCCTTGAAGCTGTTTGTTATTTCCATTGTATAGTCCTCAGTTCAGTTCAGTTCAGTCGCTCAGTCATGTCCGACTCTTTGCGACCCCATGAATCACAGCACACCAGGCCTCCCTGTTCATCACCAACTCCCAGAGTTCACTCAGACTCACCTCCATAGAGTCAGTGATGCCATCCAGCCATCTCATCCTCTGGCTTCCCCTTCTCCTCCTGCCCCCAATCCCTCCCAGCATCAAGGTCTTTTCCAATGAGCCAACTCTTCATATGAGGTGGCCAAAGTACTGGAGTTTCAGCTTTTGCATCATTCCTTCCAAAGAACAACCAGGACTGATCTCCTTTAGAATGGACTGGTTGGATCTCCTTGCAGTCCAAGGGGCTGTGTTCTCTCCCTGTTATGTGACTTGAGGCCAAACTATGATGGAGGTAATGAAGATGATGGTCACCTTCTTCAAAAGGTCCCATGCAGGCACTGCTACCCCAATACTCCCAACCCTGCAGCAGGCCACTGCCAACCCACACCTCTGCCAGAGACTCCTGGACACTCATGGGCAAGTCTGAGTCAGTCTCTTGTGGGGTCACTGTTCCTTTCTCCTGGGTCCTGGTGTGGGCAAGGTTCTGTTTGTGCCCTCCCAGAGTCTGCTTCCCCAGTCCTGTGTAAATTCTTACAGCTCTATGGTGGGTTAATGGTGACCATCTCCAAGAGGGCTTATGCCATACCCAGGTCTACTGCACCCAGAGACCCTGCCCCCACAGTAGTCCACTGCTGACTTGTACCTCCTCAGTTCAGTTCAGTTTAGTCGCTCAGTCGTGTCCGACTCTTTGTGACCCCATGAATTGCAGCACACCAGGCCTCCCTGTCCACCACAACTCCTGGAGTTCACTTAAACTCACATCCATCAAGTCGGTGATGCCATCCAGCCATCTCATCCTCTGTTGTCCCCTTCTTCTCCTGCCCCAAATCCCTCCCAGCATCAGAGTCTTTTCCAATGAGTCAACTCTTCGCATGAGGTGGCCAAAGTACTGCATTTTCAGCTTTAGCATCATTCATTCCAAAGAACACCCAGGACTGATCTCCTTTAGAATGGACTGGTTGGATCTCCTTGCAGTCCAAGGGACTCTCAAGAGTCTTCTCCAACACCACAGTTCAAAAGAATCAATTCTTCAGTGCTCAGCTTTCTTCACAGTCCAACTCTCACATCCATACCTGACCACTGGAAAAACCATAGCCTTGACTAGACGGACCTTTGTTGGCAAAGTAATGTCTCTGCTTTTGAATATGCTATCTAGGTTGGTCATAACTTTCCTTCCAAGGAGTAAATGTCTTTTAATTTCATGGCTGCAATCACCATCTGCAAAAAAAATAAAGTCTGACACTGTTTCCACTGTTTCCTCATCTATTTCCCATAAAGTGATGGAACCAGATGCCATGATCTTAGTTTTCTGAATGTTGAGCTTTAAGCCAACTTTTTCACTCTCCTCTTTCACTTTCATCAAGAGGCTTTTGAGTTCCTCTTCACTTTCTGCCATAAGGGTGGTGTCATCTGCATATCTGAGGTTATTGATATTTCTCCCAGCAATCTTGATTCCAGCTTGTGCTTTTTCCAGCCCAGTGTTTCTCATAATGTACTCTGCATATAAGTTAAATTGACACCCAAACACAGTTCTGTCTCAATCTGTGTGGGGTCTCTGCGTCCTGTTGCACACAAGGTATTTTTGAGCCCTCTGAGTGTCTCTGGTGGGCATGGGGTTTGATTCTAGATGTGATATCGACCCTTCTACCATCTTGCTGGGGCTTCCCTTTGCCCTTGGACTTAGGATATCTCAACATCACTCCAGCACTGCGCAGCCACTGCTCCATCTTGCTGGGGCTTTTCTGCCCTTGGATGTGGGGTATCACCTCACAGTCACTCCAGCCCCGTGCAGCCACCACTCCAGTGGTGGTATACCCATCAGCTTTCCACAGTTTGTTATGACCCACACAGTCAGAGGCTTTAGTGTAGTCAATTAAACAGAGGTAGCTGTTTTTTTTTTTTTTTGAATTCCCTTGCTTTCTCTGTGATACAGGGAGAGTTGGCAATTTTATCTTTGGCTCCCCTATCTTTTCTAAACCCAGCACTTAGACATCTGGAGGTTCTCAGTTCACATGATGCTAAATAAAGCCTAGCACACGAGACTTTGAGCATGACCTTACCAGCGCGGAAGACGAGTGCCACTGCCTAGTGGTTTGAACAGTCTTTAGTACTGCCCTTCTTAGGAACTGGGATGAGGACTGACCTTTTCCAGTCCTGTGGCCACTACTGGGTCTTCCAGATTTGCTGACATACTGAATGTAACACTTTGATATCATCTTTTAGGGTTTTGAATAGCTCGAATGGAATCCCACCACATCCACTAGCTTTACTGACGGCAGTGCTTCCTAAGGCTCTCTTGACTTCACACTCCAGATATCTGGCTCTGGATGATTGACCACTCAATCTTGTTTATCCAGTTCATTAACATTTTTTTATATAATTCTTCCATGTATTCTTTCCATCTCTTCTTGGTCTCTTCTGCTTCTACTAGGTCTCTATCATTTGTCTTTTATTGTCCCCATCTTTGAGCCAAATGTTCCCTTGATATTTCCAATTTTCCCAAAGAGATCTCTAGTCTTTCCCCTTCAGTTGTTTTCCCCTATTTTTATGCATTGTTCATTGAAGAAGGCATTCTTGTCCCTTGCTTTTCTTTGGAACTCTGTATTTAGTTGAGTGTACCTTTCCCATTCTCCCATGCTTTTCACTTCTCCTCTTTCTTCAGCTATTTGTAAAGCCTCCTCAGATAACCACTTTGCCTTCTTGCTTTTCTTTTTCTTTGGGATGGTTTTTTTTTCTGCCTCCTTTACAATATTACAGACCTCCATCCATAGTTCAGGTACACTATTTACTAGATCTAACCCCTTGAATCTATTCATTACCTCCACTGCATATTCACAGCAGATTTGATTTAAGTCACACCTGGCTGGTCTAGTGGTGTTCCCTGCTTTCTTTAGTGTAAGCCTGAATTTTGCTATGAGAAGCTGATGATTTGAGCCACAATCAGCTCCAGGTCTTGTTTTTGCTGTCTGTATACAGTTTCTCCATCTTTGGTCACAAAGAATGTAATCAATTTGATTTCAGTATTGACCATTTGGTGATGTCCATGTGTAAAGTCATCTCTTGTGTTGTTGAAAAAGGGTGTTTGCTATGACCAGTGCATTCTCTTGGCAGAATTCAGTTAGCCTTTGCCCTGCTTCATTTTGTACTCCAAGTATCATCATAAGGCAGGATATTGAATATATGATAATGTGTTGAGATTTATCACACTGACTTCTATCATCCTAATTTTCTTCTATGTATTAACCTGTCTTTTGGTTTTTTCCCTTTTTATTTCCTTTATTGGAATTGATAAAGTATGATATTTTCCCTTTGCTGATATGTGTCATAGATTATATATCTATTCTTTTAATAATTAACATTTTTAATTTTTTATTGTGGTTTAAAAAAAAACAGTGAAATTGACCATCTTAACTATTTTAGATGTACATAGTTCAGTGGTATAAAACACATTCACATTGTTAGGCAACCACTACCACCATGCATCTCCAGAATTATTTTGCCTTGCAAAACTGCAACTCTATACCTATTAAACCATAGCCGTCCATCCTCTCTCATTCCAGCCCCTGGCAACCACCATTCTACTTTCTGTCTTTGTGAATTTGACTACTCTAGGCAACTCTTATAGTATTTATCATTTTGTGATTGGCTTATTTCCTTTAGCCAATCTATCTTCAAGGTTCATCTTGAAGGTAAACTATCTTCAAGATTCATCCACGTTGTAGCATGTGTCAGAATTTATTTCCTTTTTAAAGATAAATAATATTCCACTGACTATATATCCCACATTTTGCTTATCCATTCATCTGTAAATGAACATTTGAATTGTGTCTACCTTTTATTCATTGTACATAATGCTGTTATGACTTTGAGTGTGCAAATATATCTAAGACTCTCTTTTAATTTTTTTTTTAGATATCTACCCAGAAGTGGAATCACTAGATCACATGGCAAGTCTATTTTTAATTTGTGAAGGAACCTCCACACTGTTTTACATAGCAGCTGCACCAGCTAATGTTCCCACCAAAAGGGCACAAGTGTCCCAACTTCTAAATGTCCTTTCCAACTGTTGATTTTTTTTTAATAGTAGCCATAAGTGTAACTGTCCTTATATTTGTAACACATTGAACTATAAATTATTATAACAAAGCAAAGGTTATGCTAGATTTCCATCTCATCCCAAATATGTCTCAAATATGAAGTTCCATTACCCACTGAAAATTATCCTCCCATCTCTAATTCTTGTGGTTTACATTTGTCTTTTTAAATGTTGTTTTGTAGTCAGTACACATTTTACATGGTTTTAACGTCTGTGCTAAAAACTTTTCTCCTAAAATATTTAATAATTTTTAACATTTAAAAACTCAACGTATATAGGCCTGGGGCAAAAACTCCTGATTGCTAAACAGTTTTAGGCTGAATATCACCTGATTGCAGCACTTTCAAACCACTGTTCTACTATTTTCTAGTATATACTTGTGTAGAGAAGGCAGTTCTCCACTGAAGTGTTATTCCTTTGAGGGAAACCTATCTTGTCTTACTGGATTGTCAGATGTTCTGTTGACATTCAAATACCTGTATTATTTCTTCTCTGTATCATTTACTATAAAAAAGGTTTGAGCTAGTTACTCCTAGTGAATTCAGTGATCAGTCACTTAAAAAGAAAAACAGTATGGCAAATATTGTATCTAAGACAGGAATTCTGCAAGGCCTTTTTGTCTAACATCTCTTCCATTTTCTGCAATTCTTGAAAATAAGCAATGGTGGCTAATTAGTAAAATTAGCAAGAGAGTCTCTCCTTATTGTTTATATACTATAGTCTCACAATAATCTTCCAAGTTGTAGATTTGTTTTATTCATTCTTTCAGTCTCAAGATTCAGGGATTTAATTCTGGAAATTTGTACATTTTATCTCTTCAAATATTTATGTTCTATAGTTCTTGCCATTCTCCTGTAAAGCTCCTTTAGGTCTATGTTGGAACTTTTAAGTCTCCCTTTTATATCTACTAACTACTCATTCATATTCTTTGTCTCATTGTGCTAGTTTGAGTGAATTTCTTACCATCATGTTCTGGTTCAAAAACTCACTCACCAGGTATAATCTAGAGTTCATCTAATTTGTTCCATTTAAAAATATTTTAATGACTACATATTTCATTATTAACATGCCTTTTACATAACCATCTGTCCTTCCTTGATTTATTTATGCTTATATATTTTATAACATTATGTTCTTTCATAAAAAATTGTCTTAAGTATTCTAGACACATATTTAAAATCCCTTGTGCTACCGTTACTATGGTTAGTTTCTTTGGGAATAAATCCATGTTTTGAGTGTTGATGGGCTGTCTTTTGCGATTACAATTACTTATGCATTTTTGAATTTTGGTTTGAGTGCTCATTTTGAATATTTGGTTTTTGTTTCTGTTATTATTTTGTCTTTCCATCTTTCTCTGTGTTCTTCCTTCCACATTGAAAGGTTTGGCAGTTGTCACTTTCCAAACCCTCAGGACTCTAATGGAAATTGAGGACTCGTGCCCATTGTGGTGTTGATAAAATTACAGATCCAATTAGTGGTCCAGAGCACAGCTTAGTCCAGACCTGGTTGGGAGATTATACAGGATCATGCAAATCTCTATTTCAGCTGCTTGCTTACATCCAATACCCCATATAATGGCAAGGTTTTATTTTTCTCTCAGTTTACTTTCAAAAGCTTCTTGAGCAGTCCCTGGATACAATCAAGGAGTCTTCTTCAGGGTCCCATCCCGCATGAAGTACTTAAATTTCTTTTGTCCCCAAAGGGTCAAATGAAACCACAACTTTCTGCTGAGGTCAAGGGCCAGAAATTGTGTAGTCCATCTACAGTCATCATTTTTTTTTGTTTTTCATCTGAGACAGATCCATGGAGATTCTTTTTCTTTGTTTATGATTTTGTTTTGTTTTGTATTTTAGCGTGGCAGTGTAATTTTTATTTTGCCTTGTCATAGTTTATCTATGTGTTTAAAGCAGAGAATATGAATTACAGCATTAACTCATGGTCCTATCTTGACCAGAAATCCATATTATGATAATTTTAAAGGTGACCCCACCCTCCTACCTATTATATTTTTCTAAGTTTTATATGCATGTAAAATTCCTTGAATAGAGTTATGTTCCCAGTTACAAATTTCCCAAACTAGGATATTGTCATACTCATATTTATTATACTTGTTACTGAAAACATTATAAAAAACTGTCACATGTTCTGCTGAGATTCAAATACCTGTATTATTCAAATACTTGTATCATTTACTATAAAAGGAAAAGTTTGACCTAGTTACTCTTAGTAAATTCAATGATCAGTTTTCTAAAATTTGGGGGAGATACCGACAACTTTATTAGTCCACTTAAAAAGGCAAACAGTATGGCAAATACTATGTCTAAGCCAGGAATTCTGCAAGGCCCTGTTTGCTAGCACCTCTCCATTTTCTGCAATTCTTGAAAATTAAAAACAGTGGCTACTTTTCCACCTCTGCATCCTTGTTCAAACTCCATCCCAAAAGTATTCCCTTAGTTTTGAAGAACTGACTTGATTCAAAAGAGCAAGTAACCCACAGTTATCTGGCTTGAGCTTCCATTTTCCCTTACTTATGTTTACTTACACTCTACTTGTCAGTTTGTAATTTATTTTCCTTGATAAAGAAGAACAAAGGATAACAGAGACTGAGTAGTTAAGCTTTCTAACATCTCTACAGGGCTTCTCTGGTGGCTAAATGGTAAAAAATCTGCCTGCCAGTGCAGGAGCCATGAGTTTGATCCTGGGTCAGGAAGATTCCCTGGAAAAGGAAATGGAAACCCACTCCAGTATTCTTGCCTGGGAAATCCCATGGACTGAGGAGCCTGGAGGGTTACATCCATGGGGTCGCAAAAGAGTTAGACAGGACTTACAGACTAAACAACAAAACATCTCTGCACAGTAGAGCATCTTCCTCCAGTGATATCCTTATTCTTTCCTTAATTCCCTTTCTTGTTTCCACTAGATTCAAAGTATCCTAATAATACCTCTGAAATGTTATCCCTTTTATGCCTTTTATGCCTATATTTTTATAAACACGTGCTCCCTCAATAACTTCTAATAGTTTTAAAGTAGTTAGTTTATATTTATAGAGAATGGCTTATCTCTTTATTAAATATTTGAGCTTTGGATTTTAAAAACATCTTTAACAGCATGATCAAATGACTAAAGTCTCTGATTTCAAATACATGATCCTTTGATGATATCAAGGGTATCTATCTGGTAGTAGTAATAGCCATATCAATATCTAACTTTATGAGCACTCATCATGTATCAGTGAATTTCACCAAACACTTTACATGAATTATCTCATTAAATCCTTAAAATAGTCCTAAAGTAGCACACTGGATTAAATAATGTGCCCCCAATATTCATGGCACCCCACTCCAGTACTCTTGCCTGAAAAATCCCATGGACAGAGGAGCCTGGTAGGCTGCAGTCCATGGGGTCGTGAAAAGTCGGACACGACTGAGCGACTTTACTTTCACTTTTCACTTTCCTGCATTGGAGAAGGAAATGGCAACCCACTCTAGTGTTCTTGCCTGGAGAATCCCAGGGATGGCGGAGCCTGGTGGGCTGCCGTCTATGGGGTCGCACAGAGTCGGACACTACTGAAGCGACTTAGCAGCAGCAGCAGCAGCAGCCCCCAAAATTCATGTCTACCTTGAATCTCAGAATGTGACCTCTCAGAGTTCTGGGAGCAAGGCAAAATTCAAGGCATTGGCAGTCTGATGCTCTATGAAGACTCCAGGGGAAGAAATCTTCTCACCTCTGGAATCTCCCTAGCCAGGAGACTGGTGGTTGATGGAAATCCTTGACCTCCTTGGCTTTTGGACTCCTCACTCCAGTGTCTGCCTTAGTTTTCATGTGACAACCTCTCTGTGTGTTTTCTCTTCTTATTAGGGTGCCAGTCATAGGATTAGGGCCGATCCTTATCTAGTGTGAGCTCATCTTCAATAATTATGCCTGTAAAGCTCTATACAGTCAGCAAAGACAAGACCAGGAGCTGACTGTGGCTCATATCATGAACTTCTTATTGCCAAATTCAGCCTTACACTGAAGAAAGTAAGGAAAACCACTAGACCATTCAGGTATGACCTAAATCAAATCCCTTAGGACTATACAGTGGAAGTGACAAACAGCTTCAAGGAATTAGATCTGATAGACAGAGTGCCTGAAGAACTATGGACAGAAGTTCGTGACATTGTACACGGGCTAGTTATCAAGACCATCCCCAAGAAAAAGAATCGCAAAAAGGCAAAATAGTTGTCTGAGGAGGCCTTAAAAACAGGCCTCCTGTGAAAAGAAGAGAAGCGAAAGGCAAAGGAGAAAAGGAAAGATTTACCCATTTGAATGCAGAGTTCCAAAGAATAGGAAGGAGAGATAAGAAAGCCTTCCTCAGTGACCAATGAAAGGAAATAGAGGAAAAGATTAGAATGGGAGATACTAGAGACCTCTTAGCAGCAGCAGCAGAGATCTCTTGAAAAATTAGAGATAGCAAGGGAACATTTCATGCAAAGATGGGCACAATAAAGGACAGAAATGGTATGGACCTAAAAGAAGCAGAAGATATTAAGAAGAGGTGGCAAGAATACACAGAAGAACTATACAAAAAAGATCTCCATGACCCAGATAATCATGATGGTATGATCAATTACCTAGAACCAAATATCCTGGAGTCCAAAGTCAAGTGGGCCTTAGGAAGCATCACTGCAAACAAAACTAGTGGAGGTGATGGAATTCCAATTGAGTTATTTCAAATCCGAAAAGATGATGCTGTGAAAGTACTGCACTCAATATGCCAGCAAATTTGTAAAACTCAGCAGTGGCCACAGGACTGGAAAAGGTCAGTTTTCATTCCAATCCCAAAGAAAGGCAATGCCAAAGAATGCTCAAACTACCACACAATTGCACTCATCTCACACGCTAGCAAAGTAATGATTAAAATTCTCCAAGCCAGGCTTCAACAGGATATGAACAATGAACTTCCAGATGTTCAAGCTGGATTTTGAAAAGGTGGAGGAACCAGAGATCAAATTGCCAACATCCGTTGGATCATCGAATAAGCAAGAGAGTTCCAGAAAAGCATCTTCTTCTGCTTTACTGACTATGCCAAAGCCTTTGACTGTATGGATCACAACAAACTGTGGAAAATTCTGAAAGAGATTGAAATACCAGGCCACCTGATCTACCTCCTAAGAAATCTGTATGCAGGTCAAGAAGCAACAGCTAGAACTGGACATGAAACAACAGACTGGTTGCAAATCAGGAAAGGAGTACGTCAAGGCTGTATATTGTCACCATGCTTATTTAACTTATATGCAGAGAACATCGTGAGACATGCTGGGCTGGATGAAGCATAGGCTGGAATCAAGATTGCCGGGAGAAATATCAACAACCTGAGATACACAGATGACACCACCCTTATAGCAGAAAGTGAAGAACTAAAGAGCCTCTTGATGAACGTGAAAGAGGAGAGTGAAAAAGTTGGCTTAAAGCTCAACATTCAGAAAATGAAGATCATGGCATCTGGTCCCATCACTTCATAGAAAATAGATGGGGAAACAGTGGAAACAGTGACAGACTTTATTTTGGGGGGCTCCAAAATCACTGCAGATGGTGACTGCAGCCTTGAAATTAAAAGATGCTTGCTCCTTGGAAGAAAAGATATGACCAACATACATAGCTTATTAAAAAGCAGAGACATCACTTGTCAACAAAGGTTCGTCTAGTCAAAGCTATGGTTTTTCCAGTAATCATATATGGACGTGAGAGTTGGACTGTAAAGAAAGCTGAGCACCGAAGAATTGATGCTTTTGAACCGTCATGTTGGAGAAGACTCTTGAGAGTCCCTTGGAAAGCAAAAAGATCCAACCAGTCCATCCTAAAGGAAATCAGTCCTGAATATTCACTGGGAGGACTGATGCTGTAGCTGAAACTCCAATACTTTGGCCACCTGATGCAAAGAACTGACTCATTGGAAAAGACCCTGATGCTGGTAAAGACTGAAGGCAGGAGGTGAAGGGGACAACAGAGGATGAGATGGTTGGATGGCATCACCCACTCAATGGACATGAATTTGAGTAAACTTCAGGAGTTGGTGATGGACAGGGAGGCCTGGCATACTGCAGTCCATGGGGTCACAAAGAGTCAGACATGACTGAGGAACTGAAATGAACTGAACTGATGTTTGAGAAAGTGATATAGATGTATGAATGCATATGTATATACATATATAAACACACATACACAAACACATGCATCCTTCAGATCACCATGAAGGTGTATAGATATGAGTGCTATGAAAGCTCAGAAGTAGACAAAGCATTGCAGGTTAGTTTCATCAATTATTTTTCTTATCAAGGAGGTAAAACTTGTATCTTAGGTTTTGATAGAATTAAATGAAGACAGTACAAACTGGAGTGCTGGGGATAGAGTGAATGAACACATTAGAAGGTGGAATGTTGCAGCTGTTAAACCATTCTGTCTTAGCATAGAATCCAGAAGAGGATTAAAGCAAGGATAAGGTTGGGAATGCAGATGTGGGGGGCTGATGGAATATCACATACACTAGGACAGGAAGTGGGCCTTCATCATAACGGTGAAAATTGTAAAGTGAGTGTAAAAGCATTTTGCTTTAATGAAATACTTAATGAAAATTCTCCATTTGGAAGATTAATCCAAAAACTATATAAAAATGTGACCTTTTGGGAAACAGTGTTAGTGGGAGAGAAACTTTTAGAGAACAAAGCAATAATCTAAGTATGAGGAAATAAAGGCTTAGATATGATTGGTAGCAAAGGAAAGAAAATGGTAAGATAAGATTCAAGAATGTTGCAAGGAGATAAGAGGAATTAATTCCTGATTGACTTGGATAGTGGGGATATAAAGAGAAAAAGGAGGCAGAAAGAATTAAATTGCTGTTTAATACTTAAAGAGAGGAAAATGAGATTAGAACAAAAATTGTTATTTTAACAAATCCAATTTACCCATATCCATGATCATTATAATTATATTCTATCTTGAAAATGGATTGACTCAAATTTTTTCTACTACAATTGCTTTGATTACACACTGTAGTCTTTTTCCTATATTTACATAAAATCCTAAAAGTTATAGACCTTTGAAATTATAGCTAGATGTAATAATTTTGGAATTACAGTCCCAAATCATTACATTTGGAGTTGGATATAACCACATAACACATTTTTCCATGAAAATAATAGTAATAGGGTTAGCTAAACAAATAAAACTGTGTTGTTTTTTTTAAAGGCTACCTAGTCTACTGATAAATTTACCTAATTTATTTGTAATAAAAAATGAGACTGGCATTCACAATCTGCCTAGTCAACTGATCTTTAATGTGTATAACATGGAAAATCAAGAAAGCATTAACCAGATTTCAGAGAGAAAGTTTTAGGTAGTCAGCAAAATAGAAGATGTCTTATATCATATAATGTTCCCTCTTTTCCAAAACCATGAAAAATTTAAAAAAATCAGGTTCATTCAAATTCCAAGCACAGAGTTAACACATATAAAGTAAAATACAGTTTAATTGCAAATCTGCTCCAAAATTTTTAATTTTTTACAAAATTATGTCAATCAGTTCAGTTCACTCAGTCGTGTCTGACTCTTTGCGACCCCACGAACTGCAGCACACCAGGCCTCCCTGTCCACCACAACTCCTGGAGTTCACCCAAACTCCAGTCCATCAAGTCGGTAATGCCATCCAGCCATCTCATCCTCTGTCGTCCCCTTCTCCTCCTGCCCCCATATCCTCCCAGCATCAGAGTCTTTTCTGATGAGTCAACACTTTGCATGAGGTGGCCAAGGTATTGGAGTTTCAGCTTTAGCATCAGTCCTTCCAAAGAACACCCAGGACTGATCTCCTTTAGAATGGACTGGTTGGATCTCCTTGCAGTCCAAGGGACTCTCAAGAGTCTTCTCCAACACCACAGTTCAAAAGCATCAATTCTTTAGCACTCAGCTTTCTTCACAGTCCAACTTTCACATCCATACATGACCAATGGAAAAACCATAGCCTTGACTAGATGGACCTTTGTTGGCAACGTCTCTGCTTTTGAGTATGCTATCTAGGTTGGTCATACTTTCCTTCCAACGAATAAGCGTCTTTTAATTTCATGGCCGCAATCACTATCTGCAGTGATTTTGGAGCCCAAAAAGTAAAGTCTGACACTGTTTCCATTGTTTCCCCATCGATTTGCCATGAACTGATGGGACCAGATGCCATGATCTTCGTTTTCTTAATGTTGAGCTTTAAGCCAACTTTTTCACTCTCCTCTTTCACTTTCATCAAGAGGGTTTTTAGTTCCTCTTCACTTTCTTTCATAAGGGTGGTGTCATCGGCATATCTGAGGTTATTGTTATTTCTCCCAGCAATCTTGATTCCAGATTATGCTTCTTCCAGCCAGCATTTCTCATGATGTACTCTGCATAGAAGTTAAATAAGTAGGATGACGATATACAGCCTTAATGTACTCCTTTTCCTATTTGGAACCAGTCTGTTGTGCCATGTCCAGTTCTAACTGTTGCTTCCTGACCTGCATACAAGTTTCTCAAGAGGCAGGTCAGGTGGTCTGGTATTCCCATCTCTTTCAGAATTTTCCACAGTTTACTGTGATCCACACAGTCAAAGGTTTTGGCATAGTCAATAAGCCAGAAATAGATGTTTTTCTGGAACTCTTTTGCTTTTTCCATGATCCAGTGGATGTTGGCAATTTGATCTCTGGTTCCTCTGCCTTTTCTAAAATCAGCTTGAACGTCTGGAAGTTCATGGTTCACGTACTGCTGAAGCCTGGCTTGGAGAATTTTGAGCATTACTTTCCTAGCATGTGAGATGAGTGCAATTGTGCGGTAGTTTGAGCATCTTTGGCATTGCCTTTCTTTGGGATTGGAATGAAGACTGACCTTTTCCAGTCCTGTGGCCACTGCTGAGTTTTCCAGTATTGTTGGCATATTGAGTGCAGCACTTTCACAGCATCATCTTTCAGGATTTGGAATAGCTCAACTGGAATTTCGTCACCTCCACTAGCTTTGTTTGTAGTGATGCTTTCTAAGGCCCACTTGACTTCACATTCCAGGATGTCTGGCTCTAGGTCAGTGATCACACCATCGTGATTATCTGGGTCATGAAGATCTTTTTTGTACAGTTCTTCTGTGTATTCTTGCCACCTCTTCTTAATATCTTCTGTTTCTGTTAGGTCCATACCATTTCTGTCTTTTATCGAGCCCATCTTTGCATGAAACATTCCCTTTGCATTTCTAATTTTCTTGAAGAGATCTCTAGTCTTCCCCATTCTGTTGTTTTCCTCTATTTCTTTGCATTGATCACTGAGGAAGGCTTTCTTATCTCTGCTTGCTATTCTTTGGAACTCTGCATTCAGATGTTTATATCTTTCCTTTTACCTTTGCTTTTTGCTTCTCTTCTCTTCACAGCTATTTGTAAGGCCTCCTCAGACAGCCATTTTGCTTTTTTTGCATTTCTTTTCCCTGGGGATGGTCTTGATCCCTGTCTCCTGTACAATGTCACGAAACTCCGTGCATAGTTCATCAGGCACTCTATCCATCAGACCTAATCTCTTAAATTTATTTCTCACTTACACTGTATAATCATAAGGAATTTGATTTAGGTCATACCTGAATGGTCTAGTGGTTTTCCCTACTTTCTTCAATTTAAGTCTGAATTTGGCAATAAGGAGTTCGTGATCTGAGCTGCAGTCAGGGGTGGCGGCCAAGAGGAGCTACCCCAGGTCCAAGGAGTGGTGGTTGCGCAGGCGCAGGAGGGCTGAGAGGAGCTACTCCACGTTCAAGTTCAGGACGGGCAGTCATCAGGAGATACCCCTCGTCCAAGGTAAGGAGCAGTGGCTGCGCTCTGCTGGAGCAGCCATGAAGAGATACCCCACGTCCAAGGTAAGAGAAACCCAAGTAAGATGGTAGGTGTTGCAAGAAGCAGACACACAAACCATACTTACAGAAAACTAGTCAATCTAATCACATGGACCACAGCTTTTTCTAACTCAATGAAACTAAACCGTGCCATGTGGGGCCACCCAAGATGGGCGGGTCATGGTGGAGAGGTCTGACAGAATGTGGTCCACTGGAGAAGGGAATGGCAAACCACTGCAGTATTCTTGCCTGAGAACCCCATAAACAGTATGAAAAGGCAAAATGATAGGGTACTGAAAGAGGAACTCCCCAGGTCGGTAGGTGCCCAATATGCTACTGGAGATCAGTGGAGACATAACTCCAGAAAGAATGAAGGGATAGAGCCAAAGCAAAAACAATACCCAGTTCTGGATGTCACTGGTGATAGGAGCAATGTCCGATGTTGTAAAGAGCAATATTGCATAGGAACCTGGAATGTCAGGTCCATGAATCAAGGCAAATTGGAAGTGGTCAAACAGGAGATGGCAAGAGTGAACGTCAACATTCTAGCAATCAGCGAACTAAAATGAATGGGTGAATTTAACTCAGATGACCATTATATCTACTACTGCGGGCAGGAATCCCTTAGAAGAAATGGAGTAGCCATCATGGTCAACAAAAGAGTTCGAAATGCAGTACTTGGATGCAATCTCAAAAACGACAGAATGATCTCTGTTCGTTTCCAAGGCAAACCATTCAATATCACAGTAATCCAAGTCTATGCCCCAACCAGTAATGCTGAAGAAGCTGAAGTTGAACGGTTCTGTGAAAACCTACAAGACCTTTTAGAACTAACACCCAAAAAAAGATGTCCTTTTCATTATGGGGGACTGGAATGCAAAAGTAGGAAGTCAAGAAACACCTGGGGTAACAGGCAAATTTGGCCTTGGAATATGGAATGAAGCAGGGCAAAGGCCAATAGAGTTTTGCCAAGAGAACGCACTGGTCATAGCAAACACCCTCTTCCAACAACACAAGAGAAGACTCTACACATGGACATCACCAGATGGTCAACACTGAAATCAGATTGATTATATTCTTTGCAGCCAAATTATGTCAAAGCTGCATCCAAATGCCTAACCGAAGTTGACTGGATGGAAAACTATAATTACTAATACATTTCATTTACATAAGAATAAATGGTCCCTTAGTTCTTCTTCCCTAAAATACTAAGGATAGAGACCACTCCGACTTACCAGCTATATGGAACGTTTATGGACCTCATCATTCATGCCATCATGATGGAGTGGGCAGTATGACACATCAATCCCACACTAAAAGGCTCTCACCAGATGGCTTTGTGATTCAAATGCCCTACATATTACCAAAGAATGTATAATTCCCTTTCCTTTCTTATCACCATAACAACAATATCTTAGGGCTTTGTCTAGTATCTAGCATCAACAGGTAAGGCAACCACCAAGCTAATGTGGTTTTACCTCATTAGAGGAAAGGTGAAAAATCCAAAATCAAATTCTAATTATGAATCTACACAGTTTTAAGATGAAAGATTAGAAGGTGACACTGTTTATTGTCTTTAATGACATAAAGAGAGACTTCTTGCATATATCTCTGTAAGTTCATCTCCATCTCATTTGTGTTTTCTGCTCCACACATACTTCCCCTCCAACCTACCTATATATCCTGCCATAGTACCCAGAATGCTAAAATGATATTTGATGTATCTCCCCACTTAGAAGCATGTTTACTATACCAAGAACCTTTTAGTTTTCTCCTAGATACAAATGTCTCTGTATTATTGCAACCTAGACTATTTGATAAGTTGGTATCACACACTGGAAGTGGAAACTATTATCATTATGTCAGTTTGTATTCTATTTGAGGATGTGAGTGTGTTGCTCTAATCAAACAAAAATTTTCCACAGAGTAAAGAACTTCACTTGTGGTGTTTATTCCTCTTCTTGATCTTCAAAATCTCTTGGAACTGATAAGTATTTATTTCAACAACTGTACTGCAAGCCCAGATGTTTTAGATTGGGCTCAAGTATCATATCTAAAAGTATATTATATTATCCATAATATCAAGAACAGTGTTAAATGCACACTGGAATATGAGGAAATAGTTACTGATTTAAAACAGTAAATTATTTTATTTTTTTAGTCTGATTGAGAGGTGGTCTGCTGCTGCTGCTAAGTCGCTTCATTCGTGTCTGACTCTGTGTGACCCCATGGACTACAGCCTACCAGGCTCCTCCATCTATGTGATTTTCCAGGCAAGAATACTGGAGTGGGTTGCCATTGCCTTCTCTGGAGAGGTGGTCTAGTATTGCCCAAACCAGAGAAAATACTTCGTGGCTTCTAAACTGGGACATTTAGGGGAAAGAATTTGAAGATAATTTCCATATCATCCTGATAAATCAACCATCCTCTCTTCACTTTGTAATTTAGAAATTCATAGCAATAGTTTGATTTCCAACACCAACCTAAATGACAGCCCCATCATTCAAATTCTGAGGGCAGATGGCTGACCTTCTTGTCAGACTGGGATGGAGAGCTCTGCATTTGTTCAATTTGTAAAGGTCTCCATTAAACAGTGGAGAAGGCAATGGCACCCCACTCCAGTACTCTTGCCTGGAAAATCCCATGGACAGAGGAGCCTGGTAGGCTGCAGTCCATGCGGTCGCTGAGGGTCGGACACGACTGAGTGACTTCACTTTCACTTTTCACTTTCATGCATTGGAGAAGGAAATGGCAACCCATTCCAGTGTTCTTGCCTGGAGAATCCCAGGGACGGGGGAGCCTGGTGGGCTGCCGTCTGTGGGGTCGCACAGAGTCAGACACAACTGAAGTGACTTAGCAGCAGCAGCAGCAGCCATTAAACAGATCCTTTATTAAGGGACCTGTTACTCTAAAATAAAAACTTAAGTGCTGTCAAAATATTTTATGTTCCAATTACTGTTTTAGTTATAAAAGTATAAGCATTCGATTGAATTTTGAAAATAATCACTCTTCCACGTACACTCCCCACTTTTCTACAAATTCATTTTGAAAAGTAATCTCTCTGAAAGTCAAACCAACATTAGAGATGTCACAGCCATAAAAAAGCCCTCGTAACAAGTTCAGTGTCTTGATTTCTAAAACTTTTAGAAGTTGTAAGTTAAGTTAAAAATCTAAGAAGTAAAAATGAAGCAATAGAAGAGAATGGACTTTTGAGTCAGACACTTCTGGATTTTGTTCATGGCCTATTTACTCATTAACTCTAAACTTTGAGGCAATTTACACTGGGCTCTGTTTTTCTCCTGGATGAAATATGAGGTAACTGGTTTTCCTTCATAGGTGGTTGTGTGAAGTGATGTAATAATATATATGCAGTGACCATACAGGACCTGATATGCAATACCTACCCAATAAATGATAGCATGCACAACTTCTGAGAGGGGAGGATGGAGTGGCAGCATGAAGGAAAGAGGGGGAGGTGTGAGGAGAAAGGATTTTTACCAAGGGCACAGCTGCCTTTCTTAAAGAAAAGGCATAGGTTACAAGCCCAGAACTGAGGAGCTCAGTACCTGATTAATATTCAGAGGGGACTTGAGTGAGTGAGTGAATGCAGGAAGAGGCAAAAAATAACTAAAAGATGAAGAAATGAAAAATAAAGAGAGGCAAAAAAGAAGAGCTACTCCTCTGTATGTGTTCCACATACACATGTGGAACAATTAA
This sequence comes from Bos indicus, assembly GCF_029378745.1. NCBI lineage: Eukaryota > Metazoa > Chordata > Mammalia > Artiodactyla > Bovidae > Bos > Bos indicus. Next base: position 35,504,908 of record NC_091770.1, read on the forward strand.
AGTACAAACCACTGGGACAGTGTCACCACCATGAGTAAATGTTAGCAAATGTAGACCAGATCAATCATAATTTGAAAGACTGACCTGCATAAATGTGCTTCTAACAATGCCTAAGAACTATTTACCAAACTAAAACAACTTGTCCACGTTCACATGAATGTGAGTTAAGGCAGCTGGCTGTACATTGGCGTGTCAGAACTCATGGGCCCTCACCATGGAGGCAAGTGTGCTTCAGCCATTGGTTCCCCATTCCAAACCCCAAGGAAAAGACATAAGGTCTTTGGTGCCTACACCCTGGTTTTATTTAATCTATTTTCTCCCAGTTAAAAATTGTCATTTGTGAGCCTATATGCTTTTTATTCTAACCAAATGACATAAACTTGAAGAAAACAAAAATAGATCATCCAATAGTGAACTGCAAAAAGTATACTCAAAACAGAGTGGTTTAAGCAGAAACTAAGGAAAAGAGAATAACTTGCATTTCTTAGAACCCCAAGTTGTTAAGACCATACATTCTCAATTTCTGCACTGCCCTTAAGCAATGAAGTTTATATGGAAGTTGATTATGTTTTGAGGCACTGGAATTTAAATTGATTCTTATTATCTCAGAATATAGAAACACTTATGACTTAAGCAACAGCTGCAACTTGTACATGACTTCCAAATGAGCTAAATACAGACAGTTGGGGAAAATAAATTATGAATATATGTAAATATAGACAATTTAGCTTATCAGTTTTTTGATATTTGATTTTTCTAAAATTTTTTCTTTAGTTGTATCTCACATTTAATGAATCATTTCTAATTTTCTGAGGTGCTTGTCATTACATTGGTCTACTTTATGCTGTTTCACAATGGGCATGAGAAAATATTCTATTTTATTAGCATGATTTAGACCCAACATCTTGTTAAGATAATACACTCATCCACTTTATTAGGGATGAAGTCGTTATTTTGACACTGTTTTAGGCTAACTCATTTTTTTTCTAGACCCACATTGAAATACATTTATAGAAAAATGACAATTCATGTATAGATACTAAGAAAACTTCAGAGTAGGTTTTGTAGACTAATTTATGGATTCTCTAAGAAGTTTCTTAACTAATATAAGTGTAAAATATGTAATCCAGACTATTCAGTTCACTATTGATCTATTCCTTGAGACCATTGTCAGAATGCTGTCTTTTAGAGTCTTTAGATTTGAGATCTTGGTTTCACTCTCAATTTATTTGTTTCCCCAAACTGCTGCAAACCAATTGAGCCCTGCCCTGGCTAGATCCTGGTGCCACAGATCTTGCCATCAGGAACTTACAGTCAAGGAAGATCGAAAAGTAAAGAAGGAAATAACATGCTTGCAACCGCAGACATCTGAATACAGAGAGGAAACAGAGAAGAGAATGCTTAGCTGGAGATATCTATCTATCTACAGGAACATGTTAGAATGGCTTTGGAAAGCCATTCGTTGTTGAGCTGAATATCAAAAGATAAATAGGTACCTCCTACTCTGTAAATGAATGGGGAGAATGGAACGATGTACCAGAATGATCTGTATGACAAAAACAAAATTGGAAAATTTCAAGTAGATGTATCTGCCTTTGGGATGAAATGCCAGAAGAACATGACACAATGGAAATCTGGAAATAGGAAACAAGATAAAACCACGGATGGCCTTCTCTGATACCCTAAAAAGTCTAGAGTCTTGAAGGGGAATAAAACATCACATTACCTATTTTTCAAAAGCTCTCTCTCTCTAGTGGTAGTGGAGAATTTGGATCCAGGAGGTACTAGGCTGCATGCAGAAAGACTGGCAATCAGTATTGAATAATGCAGGTGAGATAAGGTTAAGGACTTGAAATGAAGCACTAGTTGAAGGAATGCGAAGGGCAAACAGGTAAGAGAAAGCTAAGGAAAGGACATCTGGGATAAAACCCGGGTTCAGAGATTAGCAGTTTGGGTGGAGGCTTAGGACATTCACAGAAACTGAGAAAAATAAAACAGAACTATCAGTGTGAAAGATAATCTTTAGGTTTTGACTTGAATTCAGGTGTTCCTAGAATATCCAGACCTATTTGCCTATAGACAATTAGATATATGAAAGTAACACCAAATTTTCATGCATCTGAATATTTTAAATTATTTCTGTGATGATATATCCCTGGGAAGTAGAGATAGGTAACAGTTAGGAAGGTCCTTCAAGTTCATATGTAAACAATATAAAGTCAAATATAAAAGGAACCTGCTAAGAGAGAGAAAAATTACAATGTCTAGAAAGCAACTTATCTTGTCCACCAGAAAGAAAACAGAGACCCTGGAAAGAGTGAGATTTTAGAGTCAGTTTGAGGTCCAATTGAATCAAATCTCAGCTCAACTTTTACCAACTATATGAGTGTATGTGTGCTAAGTCAAAGAGTCATGTCTGACTCTTTGCTACCCCATGGATTGTAGCCCAGCAGGCTCCTCTGTCCATGGGATTGCTATATGAGCTTGGGCAATTTATACAGCCTCAATTTATAGAGTAAGGGTGGTATAATACCAAACTTAGGTTTGTTGAAATTAATATTTCAAATCACTTGCATAAAGTACCAGCACAGAGCCTTCCCCTTTCTAAAAATACTATCTAACTTTAATCATTGTTGACGAGTTCACATTTCAGTTCAGTAGCTTGTGTCCTTATGATGGCTGCTTGTGAGACACACACATCTTTCAAACAGTCTCTGGAATGCTCACAACCCTGGAAGGCAAAGGTTAAGATGAGTGATAAGAATAGGTAGCTGACAGATGGTTTTGATGTCACTGTTTGTATTTCTGAGCTGTTTGTAGGACTCCAATTGTTTTATTTAAAGTGGAAATGATTTGCTCCTTGACACCACCCAAAAACTTTATGAATCTGCACTATCATCTTCATTTTTCTTCCTTACACAAATGAAAGCATTATTTCAGAGGTTTATGTGGTTTTCTTGAATTTTCCTAATTAGGGATTTTATCATTCCTCCTCTGTTACATGCAAGGTGGGAACCATTTCAATCAGGACTGTACACAGAGCTAGCCCAAACATCTCTTTCTCCCCTCAAAAAAAAAGTTTTAAAGGGGGATTATTTGTTGGGGAAAGAAAAATGAGACTCAGAAGCTCAACTTGAATAAGCCTATTATTTAAGTGCCACACTGTCCCTCTGAGACCACAAAAAGCACAGACTCTGGCTCTTAGAGCAATCCTGCTGCTCAGCCTTGGCATGGTCTCCTCTAGTTGGATGTGTCCTTCTTGGAAAACAAATGTAGAAAACAGAAGGATCTTTATTTGCCTTCCATGCTTGCTCCTAAAGAGATGCAGAAGTGTGTAACATATGGAACGTCATACACTCTCATACACACATATTTTAATCATTTAAAATTTACTGCTGAGTAGTAATTCATTGATGGATGTATCACAATTTGTTTTATCAATTCATTCATTGAAGGACATTAAGTCACTTCCAGTTTTTGGCTATTACAAATTAAGATGCTATGAATATTTGCATATACATGGACAGTACTGAGTTTTTTTTTTTTTCTTTTGAGTAAATATCTAAGAATGGAATGGCTAGATTATACAGTAAGTGCATGTTTAAATATTTAAGAAATTGTCAAATAGTTTTCCAGAGTGTTTGTACAGTTTTCATTACCACCAGCAGTGTAAGAGAGTTCTATTTCCTCCACATCCTTGCCAAAACTTACTTTGGCCAGTTAATTTAATTTTTGCCAATTTTAGAGCATACTTGTACCCCATTGTGATTTTATATAACCCTAATGAGTAAAGATGTTGAGTATTTCTTTGTGTTCTTATTTACCACCAGTATATATTCTTTGGTGAAATGTATGTTTAAATCTTTTGCCCATTAATAAATAAACATATAGAATGTCAGATGGAGTTCAAAGATGCCACTTGCATGGTTTTCTGTCAATCTTTAAAGCCTTAGTTCCAGCAAATCTATGTTGTACATGATCACACCACTGGTTTACCTAGCCTCTTGAATTTCTTTATAACAAAATGATTTGCAAGTAACTGTCTAGGAGAAATTATGTGAATCGGATATTAATGTAAGACTGAAAAATGAGGATAATTTCTACTCTACACATCCCCACTTAATATAATCATGATGCAAAAGTAAACAATAAACCCAGTTTTTTATTTCTGTGGGGGATGATTTTATGGCTCTGGATTCTAGAACCCACTCCCTGGAGTTCTGAGAAACCAGTTCAGCCCTCATCACTCTAACTTGCAGGAACACTTGAGGAAACACTTCTGAAGCTTAGAGACCTTTTCTAAATGATGATCTGTCATCCACTTATAAGAAACATCACTTTTGAGGACACCATAAGAAGTTCCAGAGAAAGCATATGGACATCAGGAAATTATGTTGCCTTTTGATCATGAGCAAGTCATCTGCAAGTGTCTTCTGAGACCCAAGATTGGCCCAGGACTTCATTTTCAAAGAGAACTGATGGGGCATTAAAGCCAAAAGCATCTGGGACCAACCAGACAACCCAGTCAGCTTACCTTTACATGAACTATGACAGAGACCAAATGTAACTCCAAAAAGCATCAAAGCAATTGCCTGTGGATTCTGCCAATAGAAGAAAATGTTGCCAGTGAAAAAGAGCATTCTTGCCTTAGCAGCTGGAGTTTCAAACTGCTTTTTAAAAATGAGCAAAAATAGAAGTACAAAGAACTGGTGGTCAGCAATAGTTTGGGAAGCTTAAAATGAAAATATTCAATCAACTGTGTTTGTAAGTCACACCATAAATCTTCCATTGCCTGACGGGCTATTTCTCACCCAACAGAAATGCTGCTGTGTTAGACAGCACATCCTATTCAGTTACTCAATTTTCTTCTGATATGTTTTCTTTAAGAGTCAAAGGAAGACAGTGATTAGGAAAAGGGGGTATGTGCTAGATGCTTTAGAGACATTACCTCCTTTACTTCTGCTTTTACCTCAAGAAGAAAATTCAGTGATCTGAATTTTCAGATTCAGGGAAAATTTTGAAACAGGAAAATCTTGAAACTCATGGTTGAAGAATTCAGAGCCTCTCAGAATCACAGTCTCAGAAAAGACCTTTGAGATCCCCCAATAACATTTCCAATTCAGGCAAAGTTCACCAGCCTCTTCTTGTACATGTGTAGAAATGGGTAACCCCCTGGTTATAAGGGTGTTCATACCATCCCTGCATAGCCCTTATTATTAGAAAGCTTTCCTCAGATATCTCCCACAAAACTCCAGGTACCCATTTAAACTCTGATATCTGATAAGCTCAAGGCCAAGAGAGCTATTCATTTCACATTATGCCCCTCATTTAAGTTATTAGGTGACAAGAACTATGGCTTCCCAATTATTCTTCTTGACAAACTCCCAACTTATACAATTAAGCCTGGGGTAACTCTTAATCTTTAACATCTTCATCAATTCTCTTTCCATATTTGAGGATCGTTTGAGCTTCTCTGGTGGCTCAGATGGTAAAGAATCTGCCTGGAATGCAGGAGACCTGGGTGGGAATGGCAACCCACTCCAGTATTCTTGAATGGAGAATTCCATGGACAGAGGAGCCTGGTGGATTACAGTCCATAGGGTCACAAAGAATCAGACATGACTGAGCAACTAACACACACACACACACAAGCATAAGAGCATAAGGGCTTTCCTGCTCAGATGGTAATGAATCTGCCTGCAATTCAGGAGACCTGGGTTCGATCCCTGGGTCAGGAAGATCCCCCTTGAGAAAGGAATGGCTACCCACTCCAGTATTCTTGCCTAGAGAATTCCATGGACAGAGGACCTTGGTGGGTTACAGTCTACCTGTCCATGGGATCGCAAAGAGTCAAACATGACTGAGCAACTGACACATACTTTCAGGCACAAGAGCTGGTGGCTCAGCACTAATGAATCTAACTTCAGTGTAGGAGACGTAGATTCAATCCCTGGGTTGGGAAGATCCCCTGGGGCAGAAAATGTCAACCCATTCCAGTATTCTTGCCTGGGAAATCCCATGGACAGAGGAGCTTTGCAGACTTCAATCCATGGAGTTGCAAAGAGTCAGACACGATTTAGCGACTAAATAGCAGCAGCTGTAGCAGACATAAGAGATGCTCAGATGACTGAATATAATAAAGATGGTGAAAAAGTTCAGGAGCAGTTTGCTAAGGTTAATTTTGTCCATTGTTAGGTTGACTCTGTCTAGAGGTATTATGTTGGTAAGCCTGACGTGTGCCCTAAATCCATAGAATGTATCAATTTGCTATGCAAGCTTGAAAGTGTTCCTTGGTCCTCTCTAGACTCACTCACAAGCTTCTTGTCATTCCCTCAACACTCTAAATTTGCCTAAAGCTCAACTTGTACCCAGTATCACCCCAGGCACATGCTGTGCTCACTCCCAACCCATTTTTCACCTCATTCTAACCCTGATCCAATCTTAATTTCACTCTTACCCCACATCAGAAAGGCTGTTCCAAGAACCATCAGTTCCTGCAATATCCTTAAATTTAAGCAAACAATATGTCTTTATATATCAATACATGTATACATTTGATCTTTTACTTGTAATCCAAATGGAATGGTCCAATACACAATCATAAGGCATCTGGAAGTGAATTCAGTATTCCAGATGTAGCAGGATCAGCACAGAGAACAAAGGGAATATTACTGCCCTTGATCAAAACACAGTACATTATGAATGTAACCAAAGTTTTCATTAGCTTTCTGAGCAGTGATAACATATGCATGCTGAATCTACAATCAACTGAAATGAGGAAGTCTTTTTCACAATAGCATATTAAAACACAACCTACCAGTGAGTCTGTGATAAATAATATTAGCTGATGGCAATGTAAATATTTTAGAGTAATGTTATAGACCAAAGACAAATTTACCTAAAAATAGAGCATACTTTTTTTAACCATGTTTATCATTTCAGGGTTAACCAATTCAGTCTGTTTCCTAAACACCCTTCACTTATCCAATAATCATTACTTCATTTCTGCACATAAGATTTTGATTCTTATTAAATTGCTTGAAAAGAATAGCACATTAAGTTGTCAGGCATAGCTAGGAGAGGAAGCTTTGATAGAGAATGAAAGAGAAGCTTAACAGAGAAAAATAAATATCTAGAGTAAAATGAGCAGAGGGCTATGGAACAGGAGACTGAGAGCACTAAGGAAAGCTTCACTGGACCACCAGTGCTTATGAAAGTTAATCCTTCTGATGACCAGGGTAATACATCCATCTAACACTCCTGAGTTCCAGGGACGCGTATGTCAACTTCCACATTCTTTAAAGAACAACCTACTTCTCCACTGGTTAAAGCTTCAGAAACATGCCTGTCTCTCTCTACTGTAGACACATGTGTATTTTTGGAACACAAGAAATATGAAAAATATAGGTTTGTCAACTTATTATTCATTAATTACTTCATTCATTAATTTTCAAGAATCTTGTTTTATTCAGATTAGTTTTTATTAGCTTCTAATGTGGAAAAGACTTAAGGATGGAGGATTAAAGGCAAAGGAGTTTCGAGGACTAATATTCAGTGCCTTAGAGTTCTTAATCAAGGAAAAATTTAAAATTGGAAGTATTCAGTGTTACTGGTTAATATATTCATACTCCTGATTTATCAAGCAACAGAAGCCTAATGTATCAGGTTGGATTGATTTTATAGTGGAGACATTTTACAGAAATAATCTCTCAGTGGCCTAGTCTAACTTTTTTTCAATAGCTTAGTTTGATTGTCACATTGAAAATCCCTAATAACTATCATGTAGCTCATTCTGTCAATAGATTCCTTTAGATTAATACCTAGTTACAGGAATTAGATCTTATCATCGCAATAATAAACCCAGGAGGGTCACTGCCTCATCATTATGAGAAGAATTCAGAAAGAAAATGCCTGTCTTATACAGATAATTTTGTTTTATCAATGAGATGTGAATACATATATATATATGCACAACTTCTAACAGGGTTCATTATAATTGCAGTGGTAAAAATGGTGAGGTCAATCTGCTCTATTTCCTGTTATCTGAAACCACTGCTCAGACTGCTGTGAAGGCTCACTTCCCAATTACATGTGGATACTTAGAATTGAGCCATGTGTCTACATCAAGCATGATGTGATGTGACATGATGAGAGAGGCTGACCCCGTGATGTGACATGATGCTGAGACCATCGCTCAGAGATGCACTTAATGATACATACATGCTTTCTGCATTCCATGACCCAGTCAGCAACAGAGCAAAGTCAAATGTCACTGAGCTTTATAGGCTCTGTGATAAATAAACAAGAAAGGGGAGGAGAGTGGTGTAAGAATGAATTACTCAAAGCTTAACACATAGAAAACCACCCAGTGAAGAAGCAATCATGTAAATTAGCAGGAAAGGAAAATGACTGGTGACATAAAGTCTGCAGAATGGCTACATGAATGACAATAGTATGTGTCACTGCAACTCTATGCCTTCCTTCCTGCTATTCTTCAATGGCATGCTGCTGCTGCTGCTAAGTCGCTTCAGTCGTGTCCGACTCTGTGCGACCCCATAGACGGCAGCCCATCAGGCTCCCCCGTCCCTGGGATTCTCCAGGCAAGAACACTAGAGTGGGTTGCCATTTCCTTCTCCAACGCATGAAAGTGAAAGTAAAGTCGATCAGTCGTATCTGACTCTTAGCGACCCCATGGACTGCAGCCTACCAGACTCCTCCACCCATGGGATTTTCCAGGCAAGAGAACTGGAGTGGGGTGCCATTGCCTTCTCCTCTTCAATGGCATAGTACTTGTAAAAAGCATGCTTTTGTACAAAGAGAATATTTGTAGAAACTTGGAGTGCTATAACTGGGACTTTCCTAGTCCATGGATTCCTAAGAGATTTAAGCTGCCTTAAATAACGGATTTCAAGAGTTTTCATTTCAGATCTGCTTGCAGATTGGCTTCCATTAAGGGCCAAATCTTGATTATTATAATTTACCCTCAGTACTATACTTTGATGAAAGAAAGCCCTGAATTCATTGGTAAGTACATCTTACTGCCTTAGTGACACAGATGTCTTCTTCCAAGCCAAGAAATTTTCATGGGAATCAGATTATAGCCCAGCTCAGCAAAGATGAGTAATGAAGAGTTCTATGTTTTGAGAGTGAATGAATTGATTCAATTTTCCCAAGAAATTTAGAAAGCACCAGTCAAAACAATCACAGATAGAAGAGATGATTTTTTTTCTTTTTTTTTCTGTGAAGTCCGCTCAGAAGTGTGGCAAGACCAATCCACAAATGACAGTTTACTAAGAACAGTCCTTTGTTTCCCCCACTGAAATTTTTGTTCACATCACATTACTATATTGTTTATTCTTCTTGTCCTTTGAAGTTTCTAAAATGTCCCTTCTATACTAGATTTTTCATGCTTCTTACTTCCCAATAGTTTGGGATTCTAGCAAATGAGGACAGGTATGTCAGTCCCTTATTAAGCAGAATTTTTTTACCTTGAGGATTTCAGATATAATTAGTTGGCCTATTGATAGCAGTTTCCAGTCATTTAGAACAAGCTGATAAAAAAAAAATTCATCGGCACTTTCATTTTATGTAAATACTTACAACAATATGTTTAGGGTGTCTTAAAGTGGCTCAGATGGTAAAGAATCTGCCTGCTATGTGGGAGACCTGAGTTCGATCCCTGGGTTAGGAAGATCCCCTGCAGAAGGGAAAGGCTACCCATTCCAGTATTCTGGCCTGGAGAATTCCACGGGCTGTATAGTCCATGGGGTCACAAAGAGTCAGACACAACTAAGCAACTTTCACTTTCACAATTTTATAAAGTTCAGAAATCAACCAAAGGATAATATTCTAGGACCATGAATCCAAGGATCGTATTATCGTTCTCTGGTTGAAAAGTCCTACTCCAACTTCCTTGAAGGGTACCTAAGGGGCATGATAATCACAGCAGCTACCAAAGACACAGCTAATCATACTTCAAACACAGCTGAGTGATTCTGCCATGTGAAGTAATAACACTGAAATTTCTTGTTTTTACTTCTAAGGTTAAATATATTCTTGTAATAAGGAGAGGAGAATAAATAGATCCAATTGATTTCTTTATATTAATTACATGTGATTATTTCTTTTGGAAAAGTACTTTAAACTTGCTTCATTGATCAAGTGTCTCAGAAAAAAAATATACAAAGTAGCCTTTTCTGTGTGCTGCCTAAAATAATGAAATGCAAAAGCTCACAGTAGATAAACAATCAAATCTTTAAAATACTTTGAAATCAAAATACAAATGTCTCCTATCTTCCTCTTGGATCACAAATTCTAAGACAGATCATTCTTCCATAGGAATCAGAAGCCGCCTAATAAGTGCAGTTGGTAAATGTTTCCAAAATAGGAAAACAAATGAAAGATGACAACAAATGTAAAATTAGAGGCATCCTCTTGAATCATGAAAGCATTCCTTTTAGCTTAAGAATTACTGACATCCCAAACTACTGCAGTGACAATCCGTTGCAGTCTACCTTGATCATCCTCTTCACATGAATAGTATTTTCATTTTAAAAGTCATGTGTGCACAGCAAGCAGATGGAAAACTCAGTAATGTGCATGGCCTTAAAGGGAAAATGACAAGTTTCTGTTTTCTCTTCAGTGGTTCTATTGAAAATAAAGTGTGTTGAATGATTCATTGGACTTTTGATACCAGTTGGAGAGTGACTTGTGCCAAAACTGGTGAAATATGCTGCTGCTGCTAAGTTGCTTCAGTTGTGTCCAACTCTGTGCGACCCCAGAGATGGCAGCCCACCAGGCTCCTCTGTCTCTGGGATTCTCCAGGCAAGAATACTAGAGTGGGTTGCCATTTCCTGCTCCAAAGCATGAAAGTGAAAAGTGAAAGTGAGGTTGCTCAGTCGTGTCCAACTCTTCGTGACCCCATGGACTGTAGCCTACCAGGCCCCTCCGTCCATGGGATTTTCCAGGCAAGAGTACTAGAGTGGGTTGCCATGTCCTTCTCCAGTGGCGAAATACATCTTCCATTAACTCCCACAGTGCTTTGTAAGAAACAAATTAGATTTAAAAATCATGCTTATATACCATTTAGTCCATGGGATCGCTAAGAGTCGAACACGACTGAGCGACTTCACTTTCACGTTTCACTTTCACGCATTGGAGAAGGAAATGGCAACCCACTCCAGTGTTCTTGCCTGGAGAATCCCAGGGACGGGGGAGCCTTGTGGGCTGCCGTCTATGGGGTCATGCAGAGTTGGACACAACTGAAGTGACTTAGCAGCAGCGGCAGTAAGGATAAGATGTCTCTACAGTCCCTTGGATTTCCAGATGTCTATGAAATGTTTTTCTTCTAGGAAGAAGGTAACTGTGGTAATGCAATATGCATAAATGGGACCAAAGGGTTGAATGAAAGTAGTTAATACTTTATTAATAGCAATAGCATTTACATGCGCCAGGCATTGTGCTGAGCACATAATACATGATCAATCACTTCTCTCAATGATATGAAGCGGGTAATATAATATCTACTATGAAAAAAAATGTGAAAGTGTTAGTCGCTCAGTCATATCCAACTCTTTGTGACTCCATGGACTGTAGCCCACCAGGTTCCTCTGTCCATGGAGTTCTCCAGGCAAGAATAGTGGAGTAGGTTGCCACTTCCTTGTCCAGGGGATCTTCCAAACCCAGGGGTTTGAACCCAGGTCTCCTGCATTGCAGGCAAATTCTTTACCATATGAGGCACTAGTGAAGCCTGATACATAGATATAGATATAGATATAGATATAGATATAGATATAAACACACACACATACACATATATCCACTAAAGTTATAACTATGGTTCTTAGAATATAAGAAATATAATCAGACAGTAATTAGGAGAGCTGATTGGGATTTTCTGCAAAACCATTTCTTTAGACTAGAACATTTTGTCCCCAGGGAATAAAAACATTAACTATTACTCAAGTGGTAATTATGAGACCGTGGTTTGAATCCAGTTTTACTGACAGTTGGGAAACACTGGGCAGCTGTGCCTGAAACTTCATTCCTCATCCATCAAGTATGAAGCATAATAATACCTACATCATAGAAGTACAGACCAAATAACTTAATACACTTAAAAATCCTGGATGAACAACCGAGAACATGCAAGTATTTCAGCTACTATTTTTATGGACCTTCATTTTGTCACTTACAAACTGAAACAATTAAGACTGTTTTGGCAATGATTCTATGACATTCTACCTTGTGACTTGGAAGTTTCTTTATTTTTGTCCTGTTCTGAGTGGCTTGTGGCCCCCATGCCTAACCCAGAGGTGATCCAAAGGAGACACTGACTCTTTAACAAATTACTAACACCAGGTCAGGTTCAACAAACAGAAATGGCATGAAGCAAATCAAGATCATTGTACCAGCACTGAACACCTGCCCCCAGAAATAGCTATAGCATTACTCCCTTTATTTATTTATTCAGTAAATCTTATTTTGTACCTACATGTTCCAGCATTACTCATGGGGTGGGGAAAAATCCCTCCAGTTTCATCTAGTTTACATTATGGTAGAAAAAAAAAGACACTAAAAAAAAAAAAAGAATATGATCTCAGATAATGAAAAGTGCTACAAATAAATTTTAAAAGAAACAGAGTAAAGAGAATGATTAGGCCTATGTTCAAATATTAAAATAAACAAGGCCTATCAAAAAAGGTAAAATTTGAATCAAAAATTAAATAAAAGGAGTGATTAGTTCAGTTCAGTTGCTCAGTTGTGTCCGACTCTTTGTGGCCCCATGAATCGCAGCACACCAGGCCTCCCTGTCCATGACCAACTCCTGGAGTTCACCCAAACTCATGTGCATTGAGTCGGTGATGCCATCCAGCCATCTCATCCTCTGTCGTCCCCTTCTCCTCCTGCCCCCAATCCCTCCCAGCATCAGGGTCTTTTCCAATGAGTCAACTCTTGGCATGAGGTGGCCAAAGTATTGGAGTTTCAGCCTCAGCATCAGTCCTTCCAATGAACACCCAGGACTGGTCTCCTTTAGGATAGAAGGGAGTAATAGGACCATTCAAAAATCAAAGGTAAACATTTGGAGCAGAGGAAATAGCAAGCCCAAAAGCCCAGATATGTGAATAAGATCAGCAAGCTCAAGGAACAGCTGGAAAACAGTGTAGCTGGAGTGGAAGAGGTGGAAAGGAGGTCAGAAGACAATTGCTTTGATAGACAAGGACCAGTTCTTATAGCGCCTTATAGACCAAACTTCATGCTTAACCTGGGCATTTTATTTTTACTGTTATTTTGCCATGAAACAGAGGTTTGAGCACGGAAGTAGCATCAAATGGTTTCTATTTTTTAAAGTCAAGTGGCTGTTGTGTGGGAGACTACTGCAAAAGTCCAGATGACAGACGGTGGTTTGAACCAGAGTGGTGGTATTCAATGGTTGGTTTGGGGATACGATTCAGGAAGTAGTATTGACAGGACCTGATAAAGTGTTTGCCATAGAGTGAGAGTAAATGAGAAGAATCAAAGAACGATTCTAGGATTACCACTTATTACGATGGTACAGAGAAGGACAAGGAGCTGAAGAAGATACTGTTCACATACCTGTACCACTTCATTTGTGCTCCATTTCTCTCAAGATGTTAGCTCAAATTTGCCTCAGGGTTTCTCTCTTACATATTTATCTGATGTGAAGTGAAGTTGCTCAGTCATGTCCGACTCTTTGCAACTCCATGGACTGTAGCCTACCAGGCTCCTCCATATATGGAATTTTCCAGGCAAGAGTACTAGAGTGGGTTGTCATTTCCTTCTCCAGGGCATCTTCCCGACCCAGGATGGGCTTTCTCAAATTTCCCACTTCTCAAGGCAGGTCTGATTTTATATTTTTCCCATATAAAGTTATGATCAAAGTTCAGGTTGAGAGGGAAGAGACAGCACAGAAAAAATTCAGCCTGTGGGTATAGAAACAGTCATTGTTTCTCAATATATAAAAAGCACTCTCAAACTTGACCAAAGAGGACAGTCAAAAGAAATGAACTGAGTACTATATGCTTTACTCTGTTCTGGGTATCGTAGGACATTTAATAAAAGTATTAAACACTAATTGCTGTTAAGAAATTAAAATTCAGTTTTACTGTACAAACTGCATGTACAGTACAATTGCAAACAAGATAAAAACTTGCAATCACATGATTATGGCTTAAAAAGTACAAGAATTTAGTGTAGGAAAGTTTCCTGGTTCTTATCTGACAGTATATAGTACAATGACTGGCATACAGTCTTCCCAATAATTTTTTAAAACATCAGTAAGTTAATTAGTTGATTCTTTAATAGAACCAAACTAGTTGGGATTGACACTATTTAAAAGGAGGACTTTTAAAAATTGAATTTATACAGTGTTATTCTGTGCAAAATAATGTGGAAATGTATAAAATAGGCCAATTACTAGAATAATGCAGAGGTCCAAAGAAAAACATCATGTTATTTAAAGAAACAATACATAAGAATCAGTCTTTTGCTGTCTCTATCCATACACCATTTCATTTACATGTAAAGGTCTATCTTTTCTATTCTATTCATCTCCTCTTGTAAGATAGATTTTCCATGAAAGGAGAAAAGACCTCCCCCACCAGGCTTTCCATAAAAAAAAAAAGAAAAAAACAACCTCAAAGAACAGCATACACTAGTCTCCATCCAGCCACTGAAGCTTGCTGCCACCTAGGTGAGAAAAGTCTGTGTACTGCTGCCGAGAATCTTGGGCAGGTAGGGAGGTCAGTCCTCCCCGAGTCTCCCTGTGTGTTTGTAGGTCAGCTTATCTGGTGGGCAATTTTGAATATTCAAGACCATCTGACAGCAGCAGAAAACTTATTTCCTAAGGAAATATTATGCACTGCTTTGATCCTTGGTTATCTCACCTATTGCCTAAAAGAGAAAAGCCACAGCTATTTACCAGATTGTCAACTTCCTCTCTAAGCTGATTTTATCTTTGCCCTCAACTTTAAGTCAAATTACAGAGGAAACAGACCACAAGTGAACTGACTTAACAACGAACCCAAGATACAAAAGGGTCCAGCTGACAGGAAGAATTCGCTCTCATAATCTCTGCGCACTGCACATTCTAAAAAGCAATACACTCACTGTCACTTATGCAAACAGCACTTTGGACACTCTCCACCAAAAAGGCAGGTATATGCCACTTTTTTTCTCTTTGTACTCATCATACCATAGGCAGCCTGTTCATATTAATTTGATTAAGAAAAGGGCTGTCTTCCTTGTCTGTCTACTTTCATGCTTGAAATGGAGCAACTTATCTCTAAGTTTCTATAAAAGAAAGACCTAAAACATAGTGTCCTTCCCTAGGGGGCCCATCAGCCAGCTTCACATTCTACCCCCATTTACAAGGTTAGAATCAATATTTAATCCCCACAGTACAGCTGAACAGCTTAGGGAAATTCACTGGTTTATCACAGGGCAAGCAAAAAACTAAAGAAAATACGTTTCACACATCAAATGGACAATTTTTACTTTCTCTGAATGACCACCAGCAAATAACTTATCGTCCAGATGGTCAAATGAGAACTTGCTCTCACACTAATTTGCCAGGGCAGCCATTTAATTCAGGTATTTCTCCTCCTTCTCTCTATGCCTCCACCAACTATTGTTAGCAAATACACCAGGAAAGATTTATACAAAGACTCAGTTGTGCTCTCCGAAGAAATTTCAAAGCATGAGTCTTCAGTAGGATATGTTTTCCCCTTCCTTTTTGGTTGAATTTAGGAAAGCTGTTGCCTGCTTGCACAGATGCCTCTCCAAGCAGTCAGATCATATTCCAGTTTGGTGAGAAAGCCTTTGACTAAGCCAGCTTTCTCTTTACCTACTATGACAGGCCCAGGATGAAGATCTGTGCCTCCTTGGGATGGTTAAGTGGCTATTAACAGGTGCTCTAGTGTTGGAACAGAACTGACTTCCCTGGAATATGTTCTCAGAACAGAAAGAGAAATAAAGGATGTGGGAAACTGACCCCAAAGGGAAAAAAAGTCCGAGTCAGTTTTTTTTTTTTTTGACAGTTTGACTAAAAATAACTACTAAAAACTTAAGTGCCAGATTTCCAGAATTCATCATAGACTCAAAAATGATTAAATGTATCAAATTTGACAAGACTGCAAGGGAATAGACTCCTAGAAAAATATATTGTGGGGAAACCATTTCTCTTTAGGCTCTCTTTTGATGGAAAAAGACTCTCAGTAAATCATTTAGTAGGATTGTTCTTCATCTCTTTAAAAGCCAACAGAAGGTGCAGGAAAAATATCACTTAATTGGGTATCAGTAGGTTTTGAATTCAGTTCAATATTTTTGAACATCTACCAGGAGAGAGACATTTTAAATACATAAGGAAAAAAAAAAAAAAAAAAAACACAAACCTTCCTACATAAGCTGTAACACAGAGGATAAAAACAGGATTTGAATAGCTACAGTTGAAGTCAGGAAAAGCTATTAAAAGACACAAAAGTGACAATCAGGTGTCATGGGGCTCAGAAAATTATGAGATCTTGGGAATAAGAAAAGCTTTCTGAAAAACATGGCATTTGAGTTGTCCTCCAAGGAAAATTTCTGGGGTCGAGCCCACAGGTGTCATGCCTGGAATCTCCCCCAGGGTGTTAGAAGTGTCCCTAAAGGCATGTTAAGACACCACCTGGAATATTTAGTCCAAACACAATTATCCTGAGCCTATGGAGACATCGCACAGGTTAATTGGTGAGGCTTCCATGAATTAGCCAGCTGTCACAAGCTGTTAGGGTTAACAGAATTGCTGTGAAGCCAGCAATGATAATAAGAGAACTTGATACTGAAGGAACACTCCTCTGGTTCCTTACTGATCATACTTCATCTTTGCAGCTCTTCTTAAGTAATTTCCACAAGGAAAATTCACTCTTTAAAAATTGCATAGAGTACAGTAGGCGGAATGCACTGAAAGTTCTGTGCAATGGAACCATCAAGAGCTGAAGTTCAAGAGATCTAGATCAGTATTCACATACCATGGTCTGCAGCATTTTGGTGTTTGTCCAGTAAGCTAAAAATGGTTTGAATGTTGTTAGGGTTGTTAAAACTAAAATAAAAATATTAAGGAATATATGTCAATGGAGGCTGTGTGTGGCCAATGTCTAAAATATTTACTATCTGACCCTAACTTTTGAAAGAAAATATTTGCTGTCCCCTGTCTAGATGGCCAGCCACTGAGGTTTGATATCAGAAGAATCATCAGCAATGTAATGTTTACATATTAGTAATAAAATATTTTTAAAAAAATGTAAAACATCCTCAAATGCATTTTTATGTAGCCATAACTGAAAATATTCTAAATGGTATATATGGAAACACTGAGGCAGAGAGCTAGGATAACAATGCACAAGAAAAACTAGATTTCCAAATAGAAATTATTTCATTGTAACTCCTAGATGAGGCATGCTGATGATAGTTTATTTGTTTAGCAAGCATTTATTAAGTACCCTTTGCGTGTATGGAGAGATAGACAGAAAGAAAGATATTTGGCACTACTTTAACAGGTGTGATGTAGAAAAAAGTAGTACTTTGGAATTTATCTAAATAAGCATATCAGAGAAAGCATTAAAACACATAGGCACATAAAAAGCAACAGATCACATAGGAAAGGGCCATGGACACAAAAGTCAGAGGTGGGGACTGCCAAATGGAACAACCAGTGCAAACTCATTGAAGGACACCAGTCTTGAATTGCCTTACAAAATCATTTAGTACATTAGGAGAAGAAAGAAGCTTTCCTTATAGAAGAAACAGGACAAGAGGTAGAAAGATAAGGAAGGAAAGAAGCCAAGGGCTAATTTTAGAAGTAGCAAAGAAAGAGATCAGTTCAGTTCAGTTCAGTCGCTCAGTCGTGTCCGACTCTTTGCAACCCTATGAATCACAGCACGCCAGGCCTCCCTGTCCATCACCAACTCCCGGACTTCACTCAGACTCATGTCCATCGAGTCAGTGATGCCATCCAGCCATCTCATCCTCTGTCATCCCCTTCTCCTCCTGCGCCATCAATCCCTCCCAGCATCAAAGTCTTTTCCAATGAGTCAACTCTTCGCATGAGGTGGCCAAAGTACTGGAGTTTCAGCTTTAGCATTAGTCCTTCCAAAGAAATCCTAGGGCTGATCTCCTTCAGAATGGACTGGTTGGATCTCCTTGCAGTCCAAGGGACTCTCAAGAGTCGTCTCCAATACCACAGTTCAAAAGCATCAATTCTTTGGTTCTCAGCTTTCTTCACAGTTCAACTTTAACATCCATACATGACCACTGGAAAAACCATAGCCTTGACTAGACAGACCTTTGTTGGCAAAGTAATGTCTTTTTCAATATGCTATCTAGCTTGGTCATAACTTTCCTTCCAAGGAGTAAGCGTCTTTTAATTTCATGGCTGCAATCACCATTTGCAGTGATTTTGGAGCCCCCCAAAATAAAGTCTGACGCTGTTACCACTGTTTCCCCATCTATTTCCCATGACGTGATGGGACCAGATGCCATGATCTTCGTTTTCTGAATGTTGAGCTTTAAGCCAACTTTTTCACTCTCCTCTTTCACCTTCATCAAGAGGCTTTTTAGTTCCTCTTCACTTTATGCCATAAGGGTGGTGTCATCTGCATATCTGAGGTTGTCGATATTTCTCCCAGCAATCTTGATTCCAGCTTGTGCTTCTTCCAGCGCAGTGTTTCTCATGATGTACTCTGCATAGAAGTTAAATAAGCAGGGTAACAATATACAGCCTTGATGTACTCCTTTTCCTATTTGGAACCAGTCTGTTGTTCCATGTCCAGTTCTAACTGTTGCTTCCTGACCTGCATACAAATTTCTCAAGAGGCAGGTCAGGTGGTCTGGTATTCCCATCTCTTTCAGAATTTTCCACAGTTTATTGTGATCCACAGAGTCAAAATTTTTGGCATAGTCAATAAAGCAGAAATAGATGTTTTTCTGAAACTTTCTTGCTTTTTCCATGATCCAGCAGATGTTGGCAATTTGGTCTCTGGTTCCTCTGCCTTTTCTAAAACCAGCTTAAACATTTGGAAGTTCACGGTTCACGTATTGCTGAAGCCTGGCTTGGAGAATTTTGAGCATTACTTTCCTAGCGTGTGAGATGAATGCAATTGTGCAGTAGTTTGAGCATTCTTTGGCATTGCCTTTCTTTGGGATTGGAATGAAAACTGACCTTTTCCAGTCCTATGGCCACTGCTGAGTTTTCCAGTATTGTTGGCATATTGAGTGCAGCACTTTCACAGCATCATCTTTCAGGATTTGAAATAGCTCAACTGGAATTCCATCACCTCCACTAGCTTTGCTTGTAGTGATGCTTTCTAAGGCCCACTTGACTTCACATTCCAAGAAAGAGATAGAGATTATAAAATCAGGTGACAGTATATAGAGGACCAATTGAAGGCTTTGGGTAACTGTTTAAAGAGTCTATACATTTTTTTTTTAATTAGAACTTGCTTTCTCTTTCTAATACTACAATAAAAATCTCAATAATGTTAAGCAAGTCTGGTGCTGAGTATATTTATTAACTCATGTCATGCTCACTGTAATCCTGTAAGATATGAAATTTGAAATATTAACATCCCTTGATTGCTGAGACCCTGATGTTTGCGGAAGGGAAGAAAAGGCAGGAGTCAGGGCAGGTCTCCTGGCCCCAAAGGTGAATGCTCTTAGCTGGAATAAAAAGCTCCTTGTTCAAAGGGAACTTGGCAGTTTATGACAAAAACAGAGCAGAAGTGGCAAGCCAATAAGGAAAAAAATTATTGCCAACAACAGTTCCTGGGCCTTTTATTTCTAACTGATCGCGCATGCCTGGAAAGAGGATTCATGACAGGCATGCATTTTGAGAATTTGGTCTAGAAACAAATGAAGAAATAAGATTGAAATCATAACCAAGTAATAAAGGAAAAAAATTAATAAAACTTATCAGAAAATGAGATACTTGTAAGGACCTCAGAGTTTTCATTTATCCACATTTTTTTTAAGAGACAGGAAGCAAAGCATGTATAGATATCATGTGTCCATGTGTCAGTCGACTTTCCCTTTCCCTGACACTGATGGCATGCATTCCTTTGCCTTTCTTTTCTGACACTTAAGGAATAGGCATCTCTGATAAAGCACATCAAATGCAACTGATCAGCCAAGTCTTTAGGTAAATATTTCAGTCCCAGAATGTTTATAGCATGTGTTTGCTGTTTCTAAATTACCATATGTTTTTATTGTAAACAGGGACTGCTTCATTTGTTGAATAGTGATGATCCATTATGTTGACTATTTCTGACATTATATTGAGTTTGAAACTAGAAGGGGAAAAAGAAACCTCTGAATTTTCCTAACCTTGCCATTTCTGTTTCAGAGACAGAAACCATTTGCATTTTGCCACCTACTGTCTCTATACTATCTTTTTCAAATTATTTCCATTGGGCAAAATCAAAGAAAGAAATAATTTGTTCCAACCTGTAAGTATTAATTAATAAACATTTAAAAAATTCTCCACTCCATGTTGTTAAATGGCTAAGAAAAGTATTGTTAGAACCCTAAATTCATGGCGCTCTTAGTTTCTATCTCAGAGTACAAACCATCTTACTTTAAAAGCTTGAAAACAATCTTTCAAGTGACTAAATCCTGGCTGGAGTTGTGTGGGATGATGCAGCAAAGGCTGTAATGAACGACTCCAACATCCCAGAACTCTGCCTGACAGAGCAATGTATACAAACCTGTTCCTGGCTTTTATTGAGCTGCACCAAGTATACAATTCTGCAGTAAGCCCAGGAGTCAGGAACTGTCAATTACAAAGAAATGGTTGGCAGACTGAATGAGTATTTGCGTGTAATTATCACAGCATTCACCAGCAGCAAAGACTCCAGAGTGGTGCACACAAATGTCAGTGTCTTTCCCTGCATAAAACACCCATTTTTACACTGTGTGATATCAATGTCTAACAGAGGTGATGAAGCAGGATGCAGGCAATTTATTTTGCCAGCCTCATGTGACCCAAGATGTTACTCACCACTGAACAGCAACTGCTTTTGCCAAAAGCATTATTTTCAAATATTTAAGAAAGTCTCAGCCTTTGTTTGGCCATCTGAGAGCCCCTCTCTCTCCTAGCTTTATGTGTAGTCCTAAAGGACAAAGCTCAGGACATACTTTTTAAACAGTTACGAGCTCTTTAGGAAAGCTCCTTTCTAGAGTCCCTCTTTCTTATATATAAAAATGAAGTTGATAGATACCCTAGCTCAGATGCTTTGTGATTGGAACACCCATATTTCCTTTCAGTAAAAGTTTTGGAAGCGTAGTTCCAAACTTATTGCCTCAATTAATGCCTTGCAATTGGTACCAGCAAATCTACTAGCATCAGTTCTCTCCAGAGGAGGAAAATAAGAATGACCACCTCCCCCGCAGAGTGACAAAGTTTTGTTCTGAAACACAATCCTTCTAAAACATTATCTTCTCTTCATTTTGTGAGGCCAGACATTTATTTGAAAGTATGAAAAAGAGTCTTCATCTTCTTGCTGCTGCTGCTGCTAAGTCGCTGCAGTCGTGTCTGACTCTGTGCGACCCCATAGACAGCAGCCCACCAGGCTCCCCCGTCCCTGGGATTCTCCAGGCAAGAACACTAGAGTGGGTTGCCATTTCCTTCTCCAATGCATGAAAGTGAAAAGTGAAAGTGAAGGCGCTCAGTCGTGTCCAACTCGTCGTGACCCCATGGGCTGCAGCCTACCAGGCTCCTCCGTCCATGGGATTTTCCAGGCAAGGGTACTGGAGTGGGGTGCCATTGCCTTCTCCACATCTTCTTGCTAGGAAAATACTATTGGATGTTCATGAGCACACACACACCCCTACACATGCTGACTTCATACACATGTGACCTGTGCAATCACAAAAGGTCCCTTGTTCAGAAGGTTCTCATGTTTGTTTTAATACTCTGATGTCACTATCTTGAATTCTTAATGATTTTACCTTTGAATGTATGCTTTGTAAGAAAAGTTCAGTGGGATGATGGAACATGAGCAGAGGAGAATGGAAAATACACATGTCCCCTGTCCTTGCCACTCTATCTGTATATAGAATTTGCAACACCCATGAGCACAGAATTCAGTGAACCCTCAATATGTGGATGTTTACTAAGACTCAAAACAAGAACAAGGCAAACATGAGTATCTACTAACGAGGAAGCAGGGCACTAACTGCCCCAAGAGGCCACTCTTTCAAATCAAATCAAAACTTTTGCTTCAAATACAGAAAGAAAACTAATGACCAAGGAGCCCTGTTGTATCCTTTCTTGTTTCTGTCCCTTCCCTGCATTAGGCAACTCACTATGCTGAAACGATGACATAGAAGGAAAAGACAAGGTAACCCATAGTTCGTTTAAGTCCTTCTTTACATATGGGAAAGCCATCAGTATTGAGTGTTGATCGTATGTGTACCAAGAAATGGTCAAAAAAACAGTTGAGTTGTTATGTGCAGTGTTTCTACTGTTCTGATAAGAACAAAATATATATGTACAAACTACAGAATAAGAACTGTATAAATTTGGTGATTCTGTGTACAAGTTAAATGCTTTTTTAGTAAAATTATTTGCCTTTCAAACTTGCAGGACACAATAAATATAAATGGTAAAATGCAAACTAATACTTTTAAATATTTTCATTTTTCTTTATTGGGAAATTAAGAATGGCAAGTTGAAAGACAGGCCATGGAATAAATTTTAAAAACATTGTATTTTAGTACTTTAAAGATACTATAGGTTATAAAAAAGAAAGGTACTTTCTTGCTCTTTTTGAACAAAGGACCCGTGTTTTCATTTTGCAAGAAAACCCAGAAAGTATGTAGCCAGCCCTGCTTCTAAAAATATTTTACATACAATTTCAAGAGATTTCCAGGCTCTGACAAGGTGGGAAGATGTTAAGAGGATATATATCCATATGTATGTAATTGTATTAGCTTGCTTGGGCTGCTGTAACAAACCTTACAGACTGGGGATACTTTAAAAGTGAGTATTGGTTCTGTCAAAATACAAAGATTTTGTTAGAGTTAACTCCTTTCTCTAATTCTCTTACTACATCTCATCTGAAGGGTCTTTTGATGTATCTGTGACTTAAGGTAGCCCTTGCTGCTGCTGCTACTGCTGCTAAGTCGCTTCAGTCGTGTCCGACTCTGTGTGACCCCATAGACGGCAGCCCACCAGGCTTCCCCATCCCTGGGATTCTCCAGGCAAGAACACTGGAGTGGGTTGCCATTTCCTTCTCCAATAAGGTAGCCCTTACTCTCCTTTAAAATAAAAATTTTATAATATAGCACAATCAGTAACAAAGATAAGATGAATTTAAAGACTTGTATGCTAATAACCTGAGACTGCTCTTTGATTATCCAGAGCTCTCAAAACAATCATTGCCTATGCTTCAGTGTTCCACTTTGTTTTTAATGAGTACATATCAAGAAAGCATTATATGTATCTAGATGATTCCATGAAGCTAATTCCATTAATGTGTCAAATACTTTCTGGTCCTTATCTAAAATTAATCTCTAATAGAATTTAGAGCCTTTAAATTACTTCTGTTCTTGGAAAACTATAAATCATGTCCCCAGAAGTTGACCAATAAGAGGAATTATGGGCTGCAGTTTTGAGAAGCAGATACACAAGGCAGGAGCAGCATAATCTTTTCTTGCCCCCAGTAATTTCGAATACTAGAAGTACAATGAGGGAAGGCTGAAAAATTATTTGATGCCTGATGTTGACAATATCCACATCCATTTAAACTCACTTTCATGCGATGTAACAATAGCATTCTTTTCTATATGGATGGGATGTATTTTGCTCACCTGATTCAGTAAGAAGTGAACTATGTCCAGAAGACTTGCATTTTAGCACAGTTTTTGACAACTAATTAAGTCCATGGCCCATGATAGGTTAGCCATTCCATCTCTCTTTCTTCTTCTCTCAAAGGAAGGTAGTGAACAGAACTTTTTCAGCATTTAGGCTTCTTTTAAGAATCACCTAAATGATCAACAACAGCAAGAACACGGGGCGTGAGCACCACCTTACCTGAGGAACTGGGTGAGAAAGGAGGGGAGATCAGACTCAGCGACAGGTCCTGCAGAGACAGGTGTGATGTGGATCACTCAGGGCCTGGGGGTGGGGGAGGCTTATCAGCACCGGGGGCCCCGGGCTTTCCTGGTAGCTCACACAGTAAAGCATCTGCCTGCAATGCAGGAGACCTGGGTTCAATCCCTGAGTTGGGAAGATCCCCTGGAGAAGGAAAGGGCAACCCATTCCAGTACTCTTGCCTGGAAAATCCTATGGATGGAGGAATCTGGTAGGCTACAGTCCAGGGAGTCACAAAGAGTCAGACACGACTGAGTGACTTCACTTCACTCACTAAGAATCAAAGGGCTTCCCTTGTGGCTCAGCTGGTTAAGAATCCACCTGCAATGCGGGAGACCTGGGTTTGATCCCTGGGTTGGGAAGATGCCCTGGAGAAGGGAAAAGCTACCACTTCAATATTCTGACCTGGAGAATTCCATGGACTGTATAGACCATGGAGTCACAGAGTCAGACACAACTGAACAACTTTCACTTCACTAAGAATCACAAGAATGTCTGAAAGCCTCTGAAGATACAAACATAAGTCATAAAACAATGAGATTCAGGTTCTATCCCTGAGTTGGGAAGATCCTCTGGAGGAGGAAATGGAAACCCACTCCAGTATTCTTCCTTGGGGAATCCCATAGACAGAGGAGCCTGGCGGGCTACCCATGCTGCTGCTGCTGCTGCTAAGTCACGTCAGTTGTGTCCGACTCTGTGTGACCCCATAGACGGCAGCCCAACAGGCTCCTCTGTCCCTGGGATTCTCCAGGCAAGAACACTGGAGTGGGTTGCCACTTCCTTCTCCAATGCATGAAAGTGAAAAGTGAAAGTGAAGTCGCTCAGTCATGTCCAACTATTAGCAACCCCATGGACTGTAGCCTACCAGGCTCCTCCATCCATGGGATTCTCCAGGCAAGAGTACTGGAGTGGGGTGCCATTGCCTTCTCCAGGGCTACCCATAGGATCACAAAAAGTCAGACATGACTAAAGTGACTTAGCATGCAAGCATTTGGGTAAATGAAGTTTAAAGAAGTGTAACCCTAAGAAAGGCAATGCCAAAGAATGCTCAAACTATCACACAATATCTCACACAAAATTCTCCAAGCCAGGCTTCAGCAATATGTAAACCATGAACTTCCAGATGTTCAAGCTGGATTTAGAAAAGGCAGAGGAACCAGAGATCAAATTGCCAACATTCCTGGAATCATTGAAAAAGCAAGAGAGTTCCAGAAAAACATCTATTTCTGCTTTATTGACTACACCAAAGCCTTTGACTGTGTGCATCACAACAAACTGTGGAAAATTCTGAAAGAGATGGGAATACCAGACCACCTGACCTGCCTCTTGAGAAATCTGTATGCAGGTCAGGAAGCAACAGTTAGAACTGGACATGGAACAACAGACTGGTTCCAAATAGGAAAAGGAGTACGTCAGGCTGTATATTGTCACCTTGATTACTTAACTTCTATGCAGAATACATCATGAGAAATGCTGGGCTGGAGGAAGCACAAGCTGGAATCAAGATTACCAGGAGAAATATCAATAACCTCATATATGCAGATGACACCAGCCTTATGGCAGAAAGTGAAGAAGAATTAAAGAGTTTCTTTTGTTTGTTTGTTTGTTTTTGTTTTAATTGGAGCCTAATAACTTTACAATATTGTGGTGGTTTTTGCCATACATTCACATGAATCAGCCATGGGTGTACATGTGTTCCCCATCATGAACCTCCCTCCCACCTCCCTCCCCATCCTATCCCTCAGGGTCATCCCAGTGCACCAGCCCTGAGCACCCTGCCTCATGCATTGAACCTGGACTGGCAATCTATTTCACATATGATAATATACATGTTTCAATGCTATTCTCTCAAATCAACCCACCCTCGCCTTCTCCCACAGACTCCAACAGTCTGTTCTTTACATCTGTGTCTCTTTTGCTGTCTCGCATATAGGGTCATCATTACCATCTTTCTAAATTCCATATATATGCATTAATATACTATATTGGTGTTTTTCTTTCTGACTTACTTTGCTCTGTATAAGAGGCTCCAGTTTCATCTACCTCATTAGAACTGATTCAAATGCCTTCTTTTTCATAGCTGAGTAATATTCCATTGTTCATATGTACCACAACATTCTTATCCATTCATCTTGCCAATGGACATCTAGGTTGGTTCCATGTCCTGGTTATTGTAAACAGTGCTGCTCTGAACATTGTGGTACACGCATCTTAAAGAGCCTCTTGATGAAAGTGAAACAGGAGAGTGAAAAAGTTGGCTTAAAACTCAGCATTCAGAAACTAAGATCATGTCATCTGATCCCATCACTTCATGGCAAATAGATGGGTAAACAGTGGAAACAGTGGCTGACTTTATTTTGGGGGTGCTCCAAAATCACTGCAGATGATGACTGCACCCATGAAATTAAAAGACGCTTGCTCCTTGGAAGGGAAGTTATGACCAACCTAGACAGCATATTAAAAAGCAGAGACATTACTTTGTCAACAAAGGTCCATCTAGTCAAGGCTATGGTTTTTCAGTAGTCATGTATGGATGAGAGAGTTGGACTATAAAGAAAGCTTAGTGCCAAAGAATTGATGCTTTTGAACTGTGGTGTTGGAGAAGACTCTTGAGAGTCCCTTGGACTGCAAGGAGATCCAACCAGTCCATCCTAAAGGAGATCAGTCCTGGGTGTTCATTGGAAGAACTGATGTTGAAGCTGAAGCTCCAATACTTTGGCCACCTGATGTGAAGAGCTGACTCATTTGAAAAGACCCTGATGCCTGGAAAGATTGAGGGCAGGAGGAAAAAGGGACGACAGAGGATGAGATGGTTGGATGGCATCACCGACTCAATGGACATGAGTTTGGGCAAACTCTGGGAGTTGGTGATGGACAGGGAGGCCTGGTGTGCTAGGGTTCATGGGGTCATAAAGAGTCAGACACGACTGAGCAACTGAACTGAACTGAAAGAAGTGTTTAAGACTCACTTCTCTCCAATTGAATAAATACTGTTAAAAATCTATTTTACAAAGTAGGTTTTGTGTTCAGATAAGTTTGTGATAGGTTTTGTGTTCAGATTCCATCTCAAACCTTGGGATTGTAGAGAAGACGGTTATAAAAATCATAAGACTTTGAAAGTTAAAACTCATTCAGTCAGAACAGCTAGGCTCTGTCAGTTTCCAGCTTTCAATTGCACATCTTAAACCAAAAAAAAAAAAGTGACTCTATTCCAAGTAGATACACAATTCAATACTGAACAAAAAGATGCAAGGCCTATAGTAAGTTGTCACCTTTTTTTAAAACTACATTTTGTTTATCAGGACTAATGAATGTCATTATCACATAAGTCAACACTGATATTGGTACATAGGAAGTTTGTTAAGTAAAGAAATTGTGGATTTTATTGGCTTTACAATCAGTTTTACCATAATTCAATGGCCTACCCTCAATGTCTATAACCATCGCATGCGCATTTGAGAAACAGATTTCCTGATCCTGCCTTTGACTTACTGAATCAAATTCTCCTGAAACGGGGTCAGGAATTGATATAAAGTTTCCATGTGTTTCTGAAATCAATCAGGGTTGGGAATCACTAAATTCACAGTTCTGAATCTGGAGCAAATACACAATAGAAACGAAGTAAACCCATTCCCTTCCTGCTGTTTAAGGGCTGAAAGGCTGAAAGTTAGTCTCACAGTCATGTCCAACTCTGAGATCCCATGGACTGTAGCCAGCCCAGCTCCTCTGTCCATGGAATTCTCCAGGCAAGAATACTGGAGTGGGTTGCCATTCCCTTCTCCAAAGGATCTTCCCTGCATCACAAGCAGATTCTTTACTAACTGAGCCACGGGAAGCCACTATTTGGGGGAAGTTACTCAATTTCACTATTTGCTTTTTCTTGATTAAAAACTAGTATCTCCTTGTGAACTTGAGGATGTTTTTATTTAATTCATTTCAACTAACTGTAACAGAGTACATTGGCTTGCAAATTTTAATATGTATTAGAATCACCTGGGGTTTTGCTAAAATTCAAATGTCGGGGCCCTATCAGATACAATAACTCAGTAAATCCAGTGTAGGAGAATGGAACTGACATTTTTAACAGCATCTCAGACTCTTTAAAAATCCAGTCAAAGTAATGCTGCTGTAGCATGTGCAATGTGTTCTTAGATCCTATCTTGCTTTATATGGTGATTTGTAACTTATATAGAACTTTCATATTCATGCTTTCATTTTATCTTCACAGACGGAGACATAGGATAGGTATCATTGATTCCATATTACAGATAAAGCCCAAAAATGTGACAAATATTAGATATCAGCAGATCTAGGAATCAAAACTAAAACTGATCGGTGCTCCTTTGAACAGTAAAGACAAAAAGAAAAATATAATATGCTGACCAAATCTCTTATTTCCTTAACTAATGCTATTCAGAAATTAATTTTGAAGAAAGTTGGATATGTTTTGAGTATCTTAAACAAAATCCAAATTCCTCTCCTGATTCAACAAATTGTAGAGCATCTATTTTGTGGGGGAGACCATGGTAGGAACTAGTAACATTTCAAGATTCAATCTATCAGAAAAGAAATAGATACTAACTGATTACTGATTATGAGAAGTGTGAGGAGTATTGAAAAATATGGAGGGGGGGTGTTTGGGACTGAATGTATTCTCCCCAAATTCATGTGTTAAAGCTGCAAACCCCAATGTGACTGTATTTAGAGATGGGACCTCTAAGAAAGTAATTAAGGTTAAATGAGGTTATAAGGGTACAGCCCTGATCTTATCGGACCAGTGTCCTTAAAAGAAGAAACACAATGGACACTCTCTTTCCCTCCCTCTCTCCCCCTCTCCCTTTCTCTCTCTCCCTCTCCTTCCCTCTCTCGCTCTCTCTCTCCTCCTATGTACACACACCAAGGAAAGGCCATTGAAGAAACAGGCCATCAGTCATCTACAAGATAGGAAGAGTGTCCTCAGCAGACACTGAATTTGTTGCCACCTTGATCATGGACTTCTAGACTCCAGAACTGTGAAAAAATTAATTTCCATTTTTTTTAAGTCACCCAGTATGTGTGTGTGTGTGTTTTTAATAGTATCCCAAACAGATTAACACAGAAGGAAGATCTAGACACAAAGAGCAATGGTTGAATTTAGCAGTGTCTAGTGTAAGGCCTAAAGTTAAGACCAAATATTACGGGCCTTGACATCTGGTCAAACCAGCAAGACCTCAAATGACCTAACTGCAATTTCCAATCCCACTCCACTACCACAGATCAGATTCACAGCCAAACAAAGTTCTTTATCAAAGCAACCAGGCACAGTTCCTGGCTATCCCTGAGTTCCCTTCCAGCTCATAGAATTATCAACACAGCTATCACATTCTCCATGGATCCAAGGGCCATTCTATCCTTGTGAGTCTAAAAACCTGGGCAATGAGTAATGGGATTAATAAACTGTTGTCAGTCTCATTTGTCTGGTATTGAGTACTATATGTTTGGTCCCCTCCATAACCATAGGCTGGGAATCCCTTTTTCACCAGTGGGGTGAAAGTACCTGCCCACCAGAGGTACTTGAAAGGTCTGATTTAATAGAATAAACTTTTACCACTGTCTTAACTAGACTATTTTTTTAAAAAGCCACCTAAAATCAGATTCTCTGACTTGTTAGAGCAGTGGAGATAGACTTCCCTTCACACATTATGTGAGGCCCTCCAAATGAAATGAAAAATTACATTAAAATTGGATGGGGCCATGCCTCACTCTCACGTCTGTGTGATTTTGACTAACACATTGGCCATAAGTTTCTCTAGCAATTTTCAAGCCATGTGACTCTAAAAACAGTTCATAAACTGTAAACATGAGTGAACGAATACCAGGAAATCTCTATAATAAAGAAAACTTGACTTCCCTAGTGATCCAGTAGTGAAGAATCCTCCGCCTGCCAATGCAGAGGAAATGGGTTTGATCCCTCGTCCGGGAAGATAGCACACGGCACAGGGCAACTAAGCCGTGCACCACCACTGCTGAGCCTGCTCTCTGGAGCCTGCTAACCACAACTACCGAACCTATGTGCTGCAACTACTGAAGCCCATGCACCTTCGAGTTTCAATTCCCTTCCAGCTCGTAGAATTATCAACACAGCTATCATATTCTCCCACGGATCCAAGAGCCATTCTATCCTCACGATTCTAAAAACCTGGGCAATGAACTCTGCATAAAAGAAGCACCACAATAAGTCCACACAATACAACAAGAGAAAGCCCTCACACACTGCAAGGAAGACTCAGTACGGCCAAAAATAAACTAATTTAAAAAATATAATTATGTAACAAATAGTCTAAAGCTAAGACAACACTTACAATGCATAGACATGCCTCCCTCAAAATGTTCTGGAGAACTGTGGCTTTGTAGTTTTAATTGCATCAAAGAGGAGCACATGTGTGCAGCATGTCTTCTGTTTCCCCAACTATTCACCAGAGCCCGTGGCTGCTTAAAACTGACACACTCAAGTGCCACCAGCAAGGCCTGAATGAGAAAGGTTTTGCAGTTCAGCCTCTGTGGTCTCTCATATAAATATTGCTTTGAGCTGGACACTGAAAAAGCCCAAGGTAGCACTATAATGCCAACCTGACAGACACTTTACAACCTCTGCCAACATAACACTATATCAGCATTTTGCTTAAGCATGAAAGAAGAATGTTCTGGAAATCATTCAAAGTGATAAAGTAGTCCCCAAAGAGATTTAGAGTAGATTTTCCAGCTATTAAGTATTTCTCCATCTTTTCCGTTATCCCTACTGGGGATGAGAACACAGGGAAGAAATAATTCTACACAGAAGTATTCTAATCTCTCTAGGATGGCATATTACTGTCTTGGGCTCTGGGTCCTGAAGTCCTGCTCACTGGATTGGGATTTCTGCTCTACATTTTACTGGCTGCAAAAAGAAGGATCTTCAAGTTTTACCTGTGTCTCTATGCCTCTGCCTCCTCCTTTTTAAGTGGGAAGTCTTGAGACAGGCCTGAAACTAAGACATTTTGCTGCAAATGTTTGTACCTGGACAAATGTCTCCTCCAGCAACAAAATACAAAGAAACTGTAAGGGACTAAAAATAACTGCATGCAGTGCACGGTTGGGACAAATTATGGACAACAAGATACAAAGAGACCAAAAGAGCCCAACTGCCACTTCTGAAGAGCCAGGAGCAAAAGCAGGAGGTTGGGAGCAAAAGCTGGGTATTGTACATGCCCCCTGCACACATCACTACGAAAGGGGTGGGAGACCACCTAAGGTACCCCTCAACACACCCCCACCCTCACCCCATCTAAGGAACCAGCTCAACTGCCTCTTTCTTTGCAAGCAAGCAAGGGACCCTGTGGCTTGTTCTTGCTCCCACCGCTGCAGCAGGGACTCCAATAAAACCTTGCCTGAATTTCAAGTCTGGCCTCTGATCAATTCCTATTGATTAAGAGGACCAAGAACCCTGATCCTTAACAGTTTCAACAACCCAGTGCTGCACAAGGAAAATTATGGAATATATGCTAATCCCTCAGCACAGTAGTTGTCCCACAGTGAGTGCTCAATAAATATTAACCATTTTTTATCACTGTCATTTTAGATTGGTTGGCTCCCCTTCAAACTGGGGTAAAGCTTATCTGTGCCATTTTCTGTTTAGAACAGCATAAAATGACGCATTTGTTGTTGGAAAGGGTCTTGAAGATGATGTAATCCAATCATTCCTTTCTTTCATTTTGTGGTTGAGGAAACAAACACAAATAGTGTAACTTGCCCAGAGTCATGGTATGGACAAAAATAGAACTCAGGACTCCAGATTCCCAAAATTTTAATAGCAAAAACGCCCTTGCACAAAGAACCATCAGGAGGTCTCATTGTCTAACCAAAAGCAAGCTACATGCAACCTTCATCTTAGAAGAAATCTCAGCTTCAAATCTGTTTCCTACTTCAGTTTTCCTTTATTCTGATAGATTCTAATTTTTTAATGAGAAACATCTGAGTGATACATGCCATAAATAGCTTCAAATTTCCACACCGACTCCAGTGGCAAACAGATAAATAAGCATTTCTACCAAGCTTACTGTACATTTGTGAGAAGCTCAAACTAAAGCTAATTTTCCCACAAAAATCAAAGTTTACATTATTCAGACAGATTCAGAATTGTTAAAAATATGCCCAATAACCATATTCATGCAACACATTTTCTTTAAAAAAATTAGTAATGTTAAAGAGCAGACCTAAGTACTGAACACAACATTCTGGTTTATAACCTACAGCTAAAGATTGCTAGCTGACTGGAGTGTTTAACAACCCTAAACCTATTTTACAGTTTGGATTAAAGAGCAAAATTAATTTGAGATTTTAAGAACTCATACCATTAGTTAGCATGCTTAGGAAATACAGTAAAATTTCTCTATTTTTCTCAAACTCAAATGTGTCTATCCTATTGATATATAAGTATAGGCCCTGACTTATGACCCCTAGATTAGCCTTTAGTCAGGATAATTAGTTGGTACACATGCTTTTCACAAAGGGCATGGAGCAATAACCTGAATGACATATGCCTTAGTGTTCTCATCGAGAGAATGAGATAATACAATTACTTAGCTCATTGGTTTGCTATAATGATGTAATATCTGTTAAGAGATAAGAACAGTGCCTTGAACCTAAATAACACTCAAGTATCAGTGACTATTAGTATTATTGTTATCCTAGTAATATTATTAATATTGGTATTATTATTAACCTCAGAAATACGTCTAGGATAGCAGAGTTAACATTAATATTCTTGATAGATGTGTCTTCCATTAAAGAGAATAATCAGTGTTCCAAGTTGGTACCTGCCAAGGCCTCTCCCTATAGAGAAAGTTACTTAAGAAATTAATCTTTGTCTGGAAAGACAGAAGTTTTGCTCCTGGATAGCCATGAGAAGAAGTTTGCAATCTAAAGCCTTATATGAAGAAAATCGCTGACAATATTGAACATAATTTAGATTGATGTTAAGTCCCTTAAGTCTTGTCTGACTCTATGGGACCCCATGGACCATAGTCCACCAGACTCCTCTGTCCATGGGATTCTCCAAACAAGAATACTGGAGTGGGTTGCCATTTACTTCTGCAGGGGATCTTTCTGACCTAGGGATCAAACCTGCATCTCTTAAGTCTCCTGCATTGTCAGGCAGGTTCTTTACCACTAGCACCACCTGGGAATCTTATAACTTAGATTATGTGGAGATAATTTATAGATGACTTTTTTCCCTCCCTACATCTATAACATAATATTGGAATTCTCCTATGCATTTGCATCTTAGAAAACTATTTCAGATTTGAGTCAGAATCATAGCAGTAGGTTTGCATTCAGGTGCTACTGTTGCAGGAAGAAAGAGATTTACTGACATGTAAAGCAATGGAAATGAAAAGTGTCTACATTCTTTCATGTGCTTGTTTCAACCTTTCATGATAAGAGTTGGAGCCAAAAGGCTTAAACTACAATACAAAGGATGTAGCACCAACATGATTTTCATTTCTTTTAACCCAATTGTAATTTTATGTTCAGCATTTTGGTTTAAAACACTGGACTGTGGAGTGGGCTGTGACATTTACGCATAAATATTTATTTACCCATTTTAAGTTCAATTCACTTTGATTCTGTCAGTGATAGGAAGGTGGAAAAAACATGGTCTTTGTTTTAATATATTAGGCGGCCTACGTAACGTACTATAAGAAGTCCTAAGTACTATGAGTCTAACAGAAGAAAGCTCTTCTGTAAAATGGAAAGCTCTGAAAGAGGGTGACCATATTTACCCTAACATTGGAAGTGAAATCCTTTTGCAACTTTATATTACAGCCAAGTAAATACTATACAGTCATGTCAGACTCTTTGAGATCCTATGAAGTATACAGTCCATGGTATTTTCCAGGCCAGAATACTGGAGTGGGTAGCCTTTCCCTTCTCCAGGGGATCTTCCCAACCCAGGTCTCTCACATTGCAGGCAGATTCTTTACCAGCTGAGCCACAAGGGAAGCCCAAGAATACTGGAGTGGGTAGCCTATCCCTTCTCCAACAGATCCTCCTGACCCAGGAGTCGAACTGGGGTCTCCTGCATTGCAAGCAGATTCTTTACCAACTGAGCTATCAGGTAAGCCCCAAATACTATACAAGTCAATACTAAAAGATATTAACCGTGTGCCTTAATTTAAATGACATCATAGAATCCTTATTACAAAGTTTCTAAAAGTTAACACTACCACAACAAATAGATCTGAAATCTCCATAGCTTTTATGTACATAATGAATTTTGATAAAATGAAAAGTATCAGGAATTCAAATAAGGTGATCTCTATGTTCATTAATTCCAAACAGAATGAAATATTGTGCTATTTAATATTTTTTTCTCTTCTTTATGCCCTTTCCTTAGTTTCAGAGCAAACAATCCTCTCCTTTGTACCAACACATTTTGATTAATAAACATTTTATACCTTATAGGAAAATCCAATAGCTCACTGCATTATATAGCTGAATGGTAAATATAAACAATTGGATAGAGACAATTTAGCATAAAACTTTTCACATAATGGGATGTCATCCTTTTCTTTCCCTGCTGATCTAAATTATAGATTACTCTGTAGGTTATTTTCCAAGTAAGTAAATATATTAATTTCTGAGAATAAAATAATATGAAATTTTAAAGAAAGCCTCTGTAAGCACATCTATTCTCATTTTATAAAATGTTGGGATCATCCTTAACCTCTGAAAAAAAAAAGCATTAAAATGGAATTTTGAAAATATAGTTATTAGCGAGAAAACTGTTTTTAGAATTGAAAGGTATTCACTTATTCAACGCAATGTCATATATTCAACAGCTATGTAACCCTGCAAGAAGGAAATTATAAAGGAAATATTAAGAAGACTCTTAATTAAAGCAGCATTGTCTGTGTCTCCTTCTCCTCTTGCTCAATAAGAGTATTACATCTTTATCTAAGAGATTTTGCCTTTAAGTTCTATATACCTCTCTTTCATAACATATTTTGAGATAATACCACACTGGTAATCAGTAGTAGTCCTAGGTTCTCAAACCTTGACAAGATACAGAGAGAAGCCAAGTATTGTCTTTTGTTGTCTCAGATGATAAAGAATCTCCCTGCAATGTGGGAAACCTGGGTTCAGTCCCTGGGTTGGGAAGATCCCCTGGAGAAGGGAATGGCTACTCACTCCAGTATTCTGGCCTGGAGAGTTCCACGGACAGAGGAGCCTGGTGGGCTATAGCCCGTGGGGTCACAAAGAGTCAGACATGACTGAATGACTTTCACACACATTATTAAACAGGCATCTTCACATTGATTCCCATTCAAGAAGCTATTATAAAGAAAATATGGGAGATGGGATTGATAGGAAATCGCAGCTGACAGAGAAAAGGAAGAGAGCCACACATGCTAGGGAAAATATTTATTATGGCTCCTTAGTCTTCAGTCTCAGTAAAGAGAGGGAATGCGGGCAGGAAGTCTTACCAGCCTGATCCCTATTAATTCTAGTTATTAGGGACCCATGCTTCCCTAGTGGCTTAGAGCCACTGTCCCCCCTTCAGCCTTGCCCATCTCTATATTTTTCTTTATATCTTCTCTTCCTAAAGGACTTTCTTCCTCACTCTTTGCCAGCCAGTCACACACTTCTCAGCCTCAGAAGATGAATGTCAAATCTCCTCAACAAATGTGCCCCATCACACCTGGAAGTAATCTTTCCTTGCATGAACTTCCAGAGCCCTTATATCTAACCCACACATCTGTAACACATTTACTTCCCAAGGAAAAGTCCTTATTTTTCCTGCATTTACTGTTCTGTTCCTCACTTTCTTAATAACCCTATTGCCTGACCAATACTTTGTTAGGGGGGAGGGGAGGAAAATTTGAGATGGTTCCTGAGTGTTGACTGGATTGTATACATTTGATAAGGGAGATAGAAGGGAATTTCAAGTCAAGCATTAAAGCTCAACCAAGAACTTTGACCCAGAACTGGGCAGGGGTTACACAAGGTAAAATGAGTATCAAAGACTCATTGTGGGGGTGATTCATGAGAGGCACAGTCCTTGCTCTTGTTCAGGTGACTGAATATCAAACTGACATATACCATCTCACATACATTATTTACTATGTCCTCAATGGAAGCAATTTTAAAAGAAAGTATAATGATATACAATTGTATACACCATGACAAACATAAACATATGCCTACAAAATATAAATCTGTCCAACTAGACTCATTTTCCCCAACATTACCTGTTTGCAATTGCTCATTGATCTTATCAGGTGCTAAAGCAGATTTCAAAAGTTGTGGAGAGGGGGTGGAGTATGGAAGCAAAAAAAGATTTAAGGAAACTTTATGAACTTTATTGTTTTCTGAGAATTTTAGGAAGATTCTTATTTTTCCCTATTTCAGAAGCTTTATCGAGAATCACTGATTAGAGCAAGAGTGGAAAGTAATACTATATAGATGGGAAGAGGTCAGTTTAGTCTGGGTCCAGCCACATACACTCAGGAAATTATTTGTGTGCCCCCTGCCTTAAGTCTCAGCGGAATTTAATGTGCCTGAACAGTGAATTCAGATACACTGCTTTACAATATTTCCTCCATTTTTTCCCTGAACCATTTTCTTCTTGCCTAGTCAACTGGTATAACTATGTAAGCATTTGGCATTCTAGCTGAATGAGAATTAGATGAAATGGCAGCTCTCCCAGCCCTCTTATTTCACAACATAGAGGTAAAACTGGCAATGCAGAGAATGTCATAATTCAGATGTGTCAGTCCTGAGATGCTCAAAGTGGTTAGGAGCAGGAATACCACAGCTCATTCTGAACCACAGCTAAGAACAGGGATGCTCCATCCTGCTGTCCAGAGTGACATCTACTGGTATCACCAAGTTCAAGGCTTCACTGTGAAACATGTCTCCTCTTTCACTTGAATGTAGGCAGAGAGGTGAATGTGCAAAGACATGCAGGAAATTGAAAAGCCAGTTATTTATAGAAGAAATCTTGTGGGCCCAGAGCTCTTGTAAAATCCTTGCCATCCAAAAAGAAAGTTTCAGAACAGGTGAAATGGAAAGAAATGGGGATAATATCACACTAGGTTTTCTTTTGTTTTTGGAGAACACGCTTTCCTGATCCAAATTATAGAGTTAGCAACTCTATGATCTGACCAAAGAGAGCCAATTTTACTATTTAGAGAGAGGTGACAATGTTCAAATCTGTCAAAACTAAATGGGCCAATTCAAGCATCCAACTACATACCAACCCATGCAGCAAGAGGCCTGCAGCTGACCGCTGAGAGATCTGTGGCTCTGTTTCAACACTGAGTCTACTTTTAAAAACAAATAAGTAAGGAATTATCCAGAGAATTGCCTTCAAATATTTCCTTATACAGTGATATGGAATGGCTATAACTCAAGCAGTAATAAAGACACCATGCATTAATTGTCTGAGGAAGAATAGAAATATAGGGTGAGACTCCTGTCTCAGTGAATGATGGTCTTCTGGGAGGTAAATGACACACACACACAAATGACCAATATTAGAGAATGAACGTTCAGTATCAAGTGAGAGGTCATTCCTCTGCTCTCCATTCTGTAGTCTGTCCTTTCTCACATCCCTTTATCCTTGAAAAAAAATATCAAATATTAATGCTTATTAGTCAATAAGATTCTTACCCTTTATCTGATAAATGCCACATTTCTCTTCCTTTCACAATTCAACTTCTTCAACGACTAATATAGCTTCTGTCTCCTCTTTATATAGCACACATCCGTCAAGTCATTGCAATATGGCTCTGGCCCCACCATCCCACTAAACTACCTACCTAATGTAGAATATGACCTCCTAACTGTCAAATCCAAAGGACATTCCTCATCTTATTTAATGTCTCTTTCTTGCTTAAATATATTTCTGTCTTTGCTTTTTAGGTCACTATTACTCCTGATATCATGTCTTCATTCCTAAAGTCTCTTTTCAGTCCCATAGAATCCACCATTAAGTATTTCTGTGAAAGACTGTGCTGGACACTGGGTACACACAGATGAACAAGATGCATTCCCTAACACCGACTTCTCTTCCTCCAATCATCCCTTAAACACTTGTGGTCCCTGGGATTTTCCTGTCTTCAGCCTTCTTATGCAAAGAATCTCCCAAAAGGAGCATACCCAATTCACTGGACCAACTAAACATCTCTATCTGCATATCCCACAGGCATGCAAACACCTAAAATGGGATTCTTTACTTTCTCCTCTAAAACCTACTCTTATTCTCACAGTATAACACGGTCTTCAGCTCTGCTTTTGATTTGTCATATCTAACTGAATAGTACATATGATTAATTCTATCAAAAAATGTTTTGATGTTAAAATTCTACTGCCAAAAATTTAAATGCAGTAGCCTCCAATTGGTTCTCTCTCCTTCCAGGCTCTCCTTGTAATCAGCTTCAAAACTTCCATCAAAGATTTGTTTTCTGAAACACAAGTCTGATCATTGCACTTCTATCCTAAAATATTTTCCATCATTCCCCTCCCTATAGGACAGAACAAATTTAAAATTCCTTTCCAAATTGTTCTACATCCTTCATAATCTCCCCCACCATTACCCCTGTCTACTTATACAGCCTTATCCTTATTACTCCCTCAGATACTCTCTTAACTACAGACATGCTGAACTATTTCTCATTCCCCTAACATAGATAGTTATCCAAAGGTGGATGGCTCTGAACAAGGCTTTCCTGCACAGCTCCTTTCAGGGAAGTGAATCACTAAGGCTATTTGGACAATTTCAAACTTCAGTCTAAGAGACCTGGCCTTAAATAAAGTACTAGAGAGGTAGTGCACAGAGAAAAGAAGGTGAAGCACTGACCTGAAGAGGGGGAAAAAAAATACACCCTAGTTTATTTCTCCAGGAAATTTTTCCAGAGGAACTAAACTCTTGAAAAGTCAGGATTACATACAGCTGTTGTATCTGACACATTAAATCAGAATAATAAGAAATGGAGAAAGTACCACAGAAGGGGGAAAAAAAAGTCAAACAATTCTACTTGCAATTGCTATGTTGAGCTGGTCTTTGAGGTCAAACAGAGAATCTAATCTGATACTTAAAAGGCCTCATGATAGACATCAAATCAAATTCAATAATCTACAAAAATGAAGCCTCTTTAAGTTGCTGCTTTATTTTCAATCTCTATTTAAATAGATGTAATAAATAGGTTCCTGAAGAGGTTAACAATGTGATAATGTGATATGGGCAATTTCTCTTTCATTAGCAGAAAATAAATGAAAAACAATCAGAAATTCTAAGCAAAACAAAAAGTTTTACAAGAAAGTCATAGTCCAGATGTGAAGTAAACTAATACATCACAGGATTTTGAATAATCGATGAGATGAACAGAAGTAAACCATTTCACTTTGATTCCTAGAACATAATCCCTTGAGCAGCACAGCTTTAGTGACACAGGGTCATTCATATAACATGTTGTTGTTGTTGTTCAGTCACTCAGTCATTTCCGACTCTTTGCAACTCTGTGGATTGTAGCAAGCCAAGTTTCCCTGTCCTTCGCAATCTCCCAGGGCTTGCTCAAACTCATGTCCATTGAGTCCGTGATGCCATCCAACCATCTCATCCTCAGTCATTCCCTTCTCCTCCTTCTTTCAATCTTTTCCAGCATCAGGGTCTTTTCTAATGAGTCAGCTCTTCACATCAGGTGGCCAAAGTATTGGAGCTTCAGCTTTAGCATCAGTCCTTCCAGTGAATATTAAGGGTTGATTTCTTTTAGGATTGACTGGTTTCATCTCCTTGCAGTCCAAGGGACTTTCAAGAGTCTTCTCCAGCATCACACTTCAAAAGCATCATTTCTTTGGCAGTCAGCCTTCTTTATGGTTCAACTCTCACATCCATACATGACTACTGGAAAAACCATACCTTTGACTTGTATGGACCTTTGTTGGCAAAGTAATGTCTCTGCTTTCTAATATGCTGTCTAAGTTTGTCATAGCTTTTCTTCCAAGGAATACAGGGCTCCTCCTAAAATGATATTACTAAGCACTTACTATGTGTCAGGCATTATTCTGGGAACTTGATAAGTACTCTCTTACATAATGTTCACAGCAACACTATCAAGTAGGTACTATTTTATGATCATCTTACATAAGAGGAGATGAAGGCACAGAGAAGTTAAGAAATACAGCCA
Source organism: Bos indicus (assembly GCF_029378745.1). Taxonomy (NCBI): domain Eukaryota; kingdom Metazoa; phylum Chordata; class Mammalia; order Artiodactyla; family Bovidae; genus Bos; species Bos indicus. The sequence goes on from NC_091770.1 coordinate 35,545,258, forward strand.
CAACTGAACAGACAGTGGCAGAACTAGACTTTGAAGCCATATGGTAGAGTTCTGCAGCCTGTGATTTTACCAGCTACATTGGTTCATTGGGTCTTCAATTTTTATCATTAACTTTGAAACGAAGCATAGGAAGTATAATTATAGTTACAGGTCAAAGGATCAGTGTTACACACCTTGTTGATGTAAGACTGAAGGAAAATGAGGTATGTTCTTTCTTCATCTTACATAGATAAGAGCTATGGTATATTTTCCAAAGTCGATTCATTATAGAATGTACTTTTCAGAATATAAGTCATAGATATAAGTAAACCCACCAAAAGGCAAAACACAGTAATAATATAACTTTTAAACTGAGGAAGTATAGGGAAGAGAAAGAAAGGTAGGAATTTAGTCCTGGTTTCTCAACTTCTATATCAAGGAGTAATAGTTATTGGGATAAAATTAAGAAACAGGCACTTAAGTTTATTAATTAGAAAACCTGAAGCTGAAATAGCTGATAGCAGTAATCTTTGGAGAGTAGAACTTTGAAAGAGAAAAGAAAGATAAAGAAATTTTTAATTTTTTATTATGCTCTGATTATTTTCTTTATTATTTACATTTTTCTAAAATTTAAAATAATTTGAATGACTTTGAAATAATAATCTATTAAACAATAAAGCAAGTTATAAAATGGTATCCATGTTTGTATATTTATGTATGTATACTACTGCTAAGTCACTTCAGTCATGTTCGACTCTGTGTGACCCCACAGACGGCAGCCCACCAGGCTCCCCCGTCCCTGGGATTCTCTAGGCAAGAACACTCCAGTGGGTTGCCATTTCCTTCTCCAATGCATGAAAGTGAAAGTGAAGTCGCTCAGTCGTATCTGACTCTTAGCGACCCCATGGACTGCAGCCTACCAGGCTCCTCCATCCATGGGATTTTCCAGGCAAGAATACTAGAGTGGGCAGCCATTTCCTTCTCCTTATGTATGTATATGTCTGTATATATATATGCGTATGTGTGATTCCATACACATAAACAGACAGACACACACATTAGAAGATAGATACATACAGATACATTGAAAGATAGATGTTAATATTCACTATAGTTATTTCTAAGAATAATTTTAATTTTCTTTAGGCTCTTTTTCATTTTCATTTTTCTTACAATAAATATGTATGTTATCTTGTCATTAAAAATATTTTTAAAAACATGGTTGTGTTTATACAGTATTTGAGAGCTGGGTGGAAATGAAAAGAGATTATTTACCTGATTAAATGTTATTTTTTCTGTTAAGAAATAAAAAAATCATTTTAAGAAATAGTCTTAACCTTCTGGAACCACTAATTCTTCAGAAAGCTAGACATATCTTTGATGAGTTCAAAGTGCCAAGAATTATTCAAGTTAAAAGAAAGTTATGTTTTTCTGAGAGTTCTATTGCTATGTAATATTTAAATATCACTTCAACCCTACACATTTCAGATCTTAAGGAAAAATCAACTTTTAACATTTAATCCTCTTATTAAAATATAAGGTTCATCTCTCTTAAATGTAGATTTTCAACACTACAAAGTCCTTTCCAAGATAGTCCTGCTTAGGATCACATGACCCAAGTGTGCTGTGTGACAATTACCCATTGTGAATATGATCAACTAATTACACAACAGACACATAGGAGGTGGGGCAGTCCTAAGATGGCAGAGGAATAGGATGGGGAGACCACTTTCTCCCCAACAAATTCATCAAAAGAACATCTAAATGCTGAGTAAATTCCACAAAACAATTTCTGAATGCTGGCAGAGAACATCAGGCACCGAGAAAAGCAGCCCATTGTCTTCAAAAGGAGGTAGGAAAAAATATAAAAGATGAAAAGACAAAAGAGATAGGGATGGAGTTCCGTCCCGGGAAGGGAGTCTTAAAAAAGAGAGAAGTTTCCAAACACCAGGAAACACTCTCACTGCTGAGTCTGTGGCAAGCCTTGGAACCACAGAGGGCAACATAACCAGGAGAAAAAATAAATAAATAATTAAAACCCACAGATTACATGCCCAACAGTAACTCCCCCAGCAGAGAAGCAGTGCAGACGCCTGCATCCGCCACTAGCGAGCGGGGGCTGGGCAGGGAGGCACAGGCTGCATTGCTTAGAGTAAGGACCAGCCTTGAATGCTCTGAGGGCAATCTGAGGGAACTAACTTGGGATAGCAAACCAGACTGTGGGATAGCTACCACGCAAAAACACCTAACCTAAGACACCGCCAGACCCGCTCACAGAACAAAGAACTGACTAGAGCTACGAGAAAAGCCCTAACTTATGACACTGTCAGGCCCACTTCCAGAACAAAGGACTGAGCAGAACTAGCCAGCTGCAGTCTGGTCCATCCCCTTCCAGTGACAGGCAGGTGAGGGCAACCAGAGCCGGAAGGGGGCAATGGCGTCCCCAAGGACGCATTATTTACCAAACTGAAAGCAGGCTTCACTGCTAACCAAGACTTCTTGGGATTCTGGATGGTCAACATCCACCTGAGAAGGTGCGCCAGTTGTACACCCAGAAAACCAGGCGGCAGGGGAGGAGGCGATAAGTCGCAGTGACCACACTCACCAAACACCTGGTCACCTGAGCTGCTCGGACCTGGGAAGGGCACAAAATGCAGGCCCAACCGAGTCTGTGTGCCTCTTAGGGGTACCGGGGTGCCCAAACCTGAGAGGCTTAGACCTGGGAAGTGCATACAACCCAGGGCTGGCCTCAGACAGTTCCCAGCAGAGCAAACTAGAGCCTAAGCAGTGTAGACAAGAAAAGCACAAATGCCATGAACAGGGGCAAACCCAGTGTGGCCAAGACACTGCGAGCACACACCAATGTTATTTGTTTGCAGAGTCCCTCCCTCCCCACAGCACGACTGAACAAGTGAGCCTAAAAAAGTGTCCACCACCGCCCCCTTGTGTCAGGGCAGAAATTAGACACTGAAGAGACCAGCAAACAGAAGCTAAACCAGAGGGAACCTCCTTGGAAGTGACAGGTGAAATAGATTAAAACCCTGTAGTTAGTACCAACTACATAGGAAGGGGCCTATAGATCTTGAGAAATATAAGCCAGATCTAGGAACTATCCGAAAATGAACTAACCCCACACTGCCCACAACAACACCAGAAAAAGTCCTAGATATATTTTTACTATTTTTACTATCATTCTCTAATTTCTTTAATTTTTTAAAATTTTAAGTCCTCTATTACTCCTTTAATTTTCATTTTTATAACCTACTATTACTTTGCCAAAAAAAAGAGAGATCCTATTTTTTAAAGCAAACTTCATATATATATATATATTTTATAATTTTTGTGACTTTTTTTCTTTAATATTGTATTTTTGAAAATCCAACCTCTACTCTAGATTGTTAATTTTGCTCTTTGGTATTTGTTATCAATTTTGTACCTTTGAGAATCCAATCTTCAGTACCCATTTCTACTTGGGAGAGAGATTACTGGCTTGACTGCTTTTTCCCCCTTTGGACTCTCCTTTTTCTCCACCAGGTCATCTCTATCTCCTCCCTCCTCCTTCTCTTCTCTACCCAATTCTGTGAATCTCTTTGTGTGTTCCGGGCTGTGGAGAACACTTAGGGAACTGATTACTGGCTGGATCTTTCTCTCTCCTTTTGATTCCCCCCTTTATCCTCCTGGCCACCTCTGTCTCCTTCCCCTCTCTTCTCTTCTCTGTGTAACTCTGTGAACATCTCTGAGTGGTCCAGACTGTGGAGCACACATAAGAAGTGATTACTGGCTAGCTTGCTCTCTCCTCTTTTGATTCCACCTCATCTCATCCTGGTCACCTCTATCTCCCTCCTCCCTCTTCTCTTCTCCATGTAACTCTGTGAACCTCTCTGGGTGTCCCTCACTGTGGAGAAACTTTTCATCTTTAACCTAAATGTTTTATCAACAGTGGATGATAGAAGTCCATAGAAGATGGAAAAGTCTTGAGACTACTGTAAAAATAAGACTGAAAACCAGAAGCAGGAGGCTTAACTCAAAACCCTGAGAACACCAGAGAACTCCTGACTCCAGGGAACATTAATTGACAAGAGCTCATCAAATGCCTCCATACCTACACTGAATCCAAGCACCATCCAAGGGCCAAAAAATTCCAGAGCAAGACATACCATGCAAAGTCTCCAGTAACACAGGAACATAGCCCTGAGCTTCAATATACAGGCTGCCCAAAGTCACTCCAAACTCACTGACATCTCATAACCCATTACTGGACACTTCATTGCACTCAAGAGAGAAGAAATACAGCTCCCCCCACCAGAACACTGACACAAGCTTCCCTAACTAGTAAACCTTGATAGCCACCTATACAACCCCACCCACAGTGAGGAAACTCTACAATAAAGAGAACTCCACAAACTGCCAGAATACAGAAAGGTCACCCCAAACACAGCAATATAAACAAGATGAAGAAACAGAGGAATGCCCAGCAGATAAAGGAACAGGATGAATGCCCACCAAACCAAACCAAAGAGGAAGAGATAGGGAATCTACCTGATAAAGAATTCCGAATAATGATAGTGAAAATGATCCAAAATCTTGAAAACAAAATGGAATCACAGATAAATAGCCTGGAGACAAGGATTGAGAAGATGCAAGAAAGGTTTCACAAGGACCTAGAAGAAGTAAAAAAGAGTCAATATATAATGAATAATGCAATAAATGATATCAAAACACTCTGGAGGAAACAAACAGTAGAATAATGGAGGCAGAAGATAGGATTAGTGAGGTAGAAGATAGAATGGTAGAAATAAATGAATCAGAGAGGACAAAAAGAAAAATGAATTAAAAGAAATTAAGGCAGTCTCAGAGACCTCTGGGACAATGTTAAACACCCCAGCATTCGAATCATAGGAGTCCCAGAATAAGAAAACAAAAAGAAAGACCATGAGAAAATATTTGAGGAGATAATAGCTGAAAACTTCCCTAAAATGGGGAAGGAAATAATCACCCAAGTCCAAGAAACCCAGAGAGTCCCAAACAGGATAAACCCAAGGCAAAACACCCCAAGACACATATTAATCAAAGTAATGAATTTCAAATACAAAGAATAAATATTAAAAACAGCAAGGGAAAAACAACAAATAACATATAAGGGGATTCCCATAAGGATAACAGCTGATCTTTCAATAGAAACTCTTCAGGCCAGGAGGGAATGGCAGGACATACTTAAAGTGATGAAAGACAATAACAGCCCAGATTACTGTACCCAGCAAGGATCTCATTCAAATATGAAGGAGAAATCAAAAGCTTTACAGACAAGCAAAAGCTGAGAGAATTCAACACCACCAAAGCAGCTCGCCAACAAATGCTAAAGGATCTTCTCTAGACAGGACACACAAAAAGGGTGTATAAACTCGAACCCAAAACAATAAAGTAAATGGCAACGGGATCATACTTATCAATAATTACCTTAAACATAAATGGGTTGAATGCCCCAACCAAAAGAAAAAGACTGGCTGAATGGATACAAAAACAAGACCCCTATATATGTTGTCTACAAGAGACCCACCTCAAAATAGGGGACACATACAGACTGTAAGTGAAGGGCTGGAAAAAGATTTTCCATGCAAATAGAGACCAAAAGAAAGCAGGAGTAGCAATACTCATATCAGATAAAATAGACTTTAAAACAAAGGCTGTGAAAAGAGACAAAGAAAGACACTACCTAATGATCAAAGGGTCAATACAAGAAGAAGATATAACAATTATAAATATATATGCACCCAACATAGGAGCACCACAATATGTAAGACAAATACTAACAAGTATGAAAGGAGAAATTAACAATAACACAATAATAGTGGGAGACTTTAATACCCCACTCACACCTATGGATAGATCAACTAAACAGAAAATTAACAAGGAAACACAAACTTTAAATGATACAATAGACCAGTTAGACCTAATTGATATCTATGGGATATTGTTTCACCACAAAATAATGAATTTCACATTTTTCTCAAAACTTCTCCAGAATAGATCACATCCTGGGCCATAAATCTAGCCCTGGTAAATTCAAAAAAAACTGAAATCATTCCAAGCATCTTTTCTGACCACAATGCAGTAAAATTAGATGTCAATTACAGGAGAAAAACTATTAAAAATTCCAACATATGGAAGCTGAACAACACGCTGATGAATAACCAACAAATCACAGAAGAAATAAAAAAAAGAAACCAAAATATGCATAGAAATGAATGAAAATGAAAACACAACAACCCAAAACCTGTGGGACACTGTAAAAGCAGTGCTAAGGGGAAGGTTCATAGCAATACAGGCATACCTCAAGAAAAAGAAAAAAGTCAAATAAAAACCTAACTATACCTAAAGCAACTAGAAAAGGAAGAAATGAAGAACCCCAGGGTTAGTAGAAGGAAAGAAATCTTAAAAATTAGGGCAGAAGTAAATGAAAAAGAAACAAAACAGACCATAGCAAAAATCAACAAAGCCAAAAGCTGGTTCCTTTAGAGGATAAATAAAATTGACAAACCATTAGCCAGACTCATCAAGAAACAAAGGGAGAAAAATCAAATCAATAAAATTACAAGTGAAAATGGAGAGATCACAACAGACAACACAGAAATACAAAGGATCATAAGAGACTACTTACTATCAGCAATTATACACCAATAAAATGGACAACATGGAAGAAATGGACAAATTCTTAGAAAAGTACAACTTTCCAAAACTGAACCAGGAAGAAACAGAAAATCTTAACAGGCCCATCAAAAGCACGGAAATTGACACTGTAATCAGAAATTTTCCAGCAAACAAAAGCCCAGGTCTAGACAGCTTCACAGTTGAATTCTACCAAAAATTTAGAGAAGAGATAACACCTATCCAATCTGATTTCGGTGTTGACCATCTGGTGATGTCCATGTGTAGAGTCTTCTCTTGTGTTGTTGGAAGAGGGTGTGTGCTATGACTAGTGTGTTCTCTTGGAAAACTCTATTAGCCTTTGCCCTGCTTCATTCCATATACCAAGGCCAAATTTGCCTATTACTCCAGGTGTTTCTTGACTTCCTACTTTTGCATTCCAGTCCCCTATAATGAAAAGGACATCTTCTTTGGATATTATTTCTAAAAGGTCTTGTAGGTCTTCAGAGAACCCTTCAACTTCAGCTTCTTCAGCATTACTGGTTGGGGCATAGACTTGGATTACTGTGATATTGAATGGTTTGCCTTAGAAACGAATAGAGGTCAATCTGTCGTTTTTGAGATTGCACCCAAGTACTGCATTTCAGACTCTTTTGTTGACCATGATGGCTACTCCATTTCTTCTAAGAGATTCCTGCCCACAGTAGTAAATATAATGGTCATCTGAGTTAATTTCACCCATTCCAGACCATTTTAGTTCACTGATTCCTAGAATGTCGACATTCACTCTTGCCATCTCCTGTTTGACCACTTTCAATTTGCCTTGATTCATGGACCTGACATTCCAGGTTCCTATGAAATATTGCTCTTTACAGCATCGGACCTTGCTTCTATCACCAGTCATATCCACAACTGGGTATTATTTTTGCTTTGGCTCCACCCCTTCATTCTTTCTGGAGTTATTTCTCCACTGATCTCCAGAAGCATACTGGGAACATACTGACCTGGGGAGTTCATCTTTTAGTATCCTATCATTTTTCCCTTTCATACTGCTCATGGGGTTCTCAAGGCAAGAATACTGAAGTGGTTTGCCATTCCCTTCTCCAGTGGACCACATTCTGTCAGACCCTACACATGGACATAACTAGATGGTCAACACCAAAATCATTTTGATTATATTCTTTGCAGCCAAAGACAGAGAAGCTCTATACAGTTAGCAAAAACAAGACCGGGAGCTGACTGTGGCTCAGATCATGAGCTCCTTATTGCCAAATTAACACTTAAATTGAATAAAGTAGGGAAAACCACTAGACCATTCAGGTATGACCTAAATCATATCCCTTATGATTATACAGTGGAAGTGAGAAATAGATTTAAGGGACTAGATCTGATGCATAGAGTCCCTGATGAACTATGGATGGAGGTTCATGACACTGTACAGGAGACAGGGATCAAGACCATCCCCATGGGAAAGAAATGCAAAAAAGCCAACTGGCTGTCTGGGGAGGCCTTACAAATAGCTGTGAAGAGAAGAGAAGCTAAAAGCAAAGGAGAAAAGATATAAGCATCTGAATGCAGAGTTCCAAAGAATAGCAAGCAGAGATAAGAAAGCCTTCCTCAGTGATCAATGCAAAGAAATAGAGGAAAACAACAGAATGGGAAAGACTGGAGATCTCTTCAAGAAAATTAGAGATACCAGGGGAACATTTCATGCAAAGATGGGCTCGATAAAGGACAGAAATGGTATGGACCTAACAGAAGCAGAAGATATTAAGAAGAGGTGGCAAGAATACACAGAAAAACTGTACAAAAAAGATCTTCATGACCCAGATAATCACGATAGTGTGATCACTCACCTAGAGCCAGACATCCTGGAATGTGAAGTCAGGTGGGCCTTAGAAAGCTCACTACGAACAAAGCTACTGGAGGTGATGGAATTCCAGTTGAGCTATCTCAAATCCTGAAAGTTGATGCTGTGAAAGTGCTGCACTCAATATGCCAGCAAATTTGAAAAACTCAGCAGTGGCCACAGGACTGGAAAAGGTCAATCTTCATTCCAATCACAAAGAAAGGTAATGCCAAAGAATGCTCAAACTACCGCACAATTGCACTCATCTCACACGCTAGAAAAGTAATGCTCAAAATTCTCCATGCCAGGCTTCAGCAATACGTGAACTATGAACTTCCAGATGTTCAAGCTGGTTTTAGAAAAGGCAGAGGAACCAGAGATCAAATGCCAACATCCACTGGATCATGGAAAAAGCAAGAGAGTTCCAGAAAAACATCTATTTCTGCTTTATTGACTATGCCAAAGCCTTTGACTGTGTGGATCACAATAAACTGTGGAAAATTCTGAAAGAGATGGGAATATCAGACCACCTGAATTGCCTCTTGAGAAACCTGTATGCAGGTCAGGAAGCAACAGTTAGAACTGGACATGGAACAACAGACTGGTTCGAAGTAGGGAAAGGAGTATATCAAGGCTGTATATTGTCACCCTGCTTATTTAACTTATAATGCAGAGTACATCATGAGAAATGCTACGCTGGAAGAAACACAAGCTGGAATCAAGATTGCCGGGAGAAATATCAATAACCTCAGATATGCAGATGACACCACCCTTATGGCAGAAAGTGAAGAGAAACTAAAAAACCTCTTGATGAAAGTGAAAGAGGAGAGTGAAAAAGTTGGCTTAAAGCTCAATATTCAGAAAATGAAGATCATGGTATCTGGTCCCATCACTTCAGGAGAAATAGATGGAGAAACAGTGGAAACAGTGTCAGACTTTATTCGGGGGGCTCCAAAATCACTGCAGATGGTGGTTGCACCCATGAAATTAAAAGACGCTTACTCCTTGGAAGGAAAGTTATGACCAACCTAGATAGCATATTGAAAAGCAGAGACATTACTTTGCCAACAAAGGTCCATCTAGTCAAGGCTATGGTTTTTCCAGTGGTCATGTATGAATGTTAAAGTTGGACTGTGAAGAAAGCTGAGCGCTGAAGAATTCATGCTTTTGAACTGTGGTGTTGGAGAAGACTCTTGAGAGTCTCTTGGACTGCAAGGAGATCCAACCAGTCCATTCTGAAGGAGATCAGCCCTGTTATTCCTTGGAAGGAATGATGTTAAGCTGAAACTCCAGTACTTTGGCCACCTCATGCAAAGAGTTGACACATTGGAAAAGACTCTGATGCTGGGAGGGATTGGGGGCAGGAGGAGAAGGGGACGACAGAGGATGAGATGGCTGGATAGCATCCCCGTCAATGGATGTGAGTTTGAGTGAACTCCGGGAGTTGGTGATGGACAGGGAGGCCTGGCATGCTGCAATTCATGGGTTCGCAAAGAGTCGGACATGACTGAGCGAGTGAAATGAACTGAACCAAACACCTATCCTATTCAAAGTCTTCCAGAAAATTGCAGAGGAAGGTAAACTTCCAAACTCATTCTCTGAGGCCACCATCACTCTAATAACAAAACCTGACAAAGATGCCACCAAAAAAGAAAACTACAGGCCAATATCACTGATGAACATAGATGCAAAAATCTTTAACAAAATTCTAACAATCAAAATCCAACAACTGCCGGGGTCCAGCCCGGGTGGAGTCAGAGGATTCGAAGGGGAGATGGCTTCAGCGATCAGGATACGATAGAATTAAAGATATAAACAGTGGTTAAATAAGGATAGCTCAGTGAGATAATTCAGTGGAGAAAAGAGGCTGAATAACTTCGTTTACGTGGAAAGCTAACAAAATTCCAAGATAAGGAATTTGCGTCACCTACGTAGGCCATAGGCGTCCTCCCATTCTCCCGTTGGAAAGGAGACACTAAGGCCCCCCCTGTCGAATCTTAGAAGCCCAGGCATAATTAGTAGGCTTGACGAGCCTCCATGCTCCAGATATAAATTCAGCCAGAAGGTGAGAGAAAGAACGACATGGGGAGACCAAGTTTCGGTGAACAAGGCCCGCACTTTATTTTCCAAAGTAGTTCCTATACCTTAAGTTGTGCATAGAGGATAATGGGGGATAGGGTAGAGTCAGAAGTAAGCCAGGCTTTCTTCCTGAAATCTTATTATATACAAAAGTTTAGGTGATTTACATCATCTTCTGGCCAGGAGGCCTATTAACATTTTATGATCCTTTCTTCAGAAAACTTATTTTTCTCTAAAGGTGATTATTCTAAAGTCAGGCGCCACCCTCCAAAAGCATTAGATAAAGTTGCATTCCTATAGGGCAAAGGTGTGGTGGGCTATAACAAGAAAAGAATTAACTCAAGGGTCCAAGGTTACAAACATTAAAGCTACTACTTACATTCCTATACACCAATTATATTAATCAATACACTCCCAGGGACACAGTAGGTAAGGGATATGGAAACTTAGCAGCAAACATTAGCCTAACAAGTGAAAAACCCTTCACCAATACAATTTCTAACCAATCTTTTAACTGCTCAAAGGAATCTGTATTAGGCAGTTTAGAACATCTCATGCTTCTCACAGTTGGGAGGCTCTGAACAATCACATGTGGCCGGAAGAACATATTCAGGCAGGCTAGAGGACTTCCAAAGGAGTTTGTAGGTTGAAACACTCTTGTCATGCCCAGGAACTTTATTAACTGGAGCTGTAAGTTAACTCTTTTTTCAGAGAGAGGTGGTGGGGGACAGCCCCCCATAAAGTAAGAGGTGTAGGTGAGAGCACAAAGCAGTAAAGTAGGCAGACTCTGGTTTTGGGGGTAGATGCTCCAGAATTTCCAGGGTGACTCCTGAGGCTTGATCCTGCCTTTGCATATGCCGAGCCTCCTTCCTCATGATCTTTGCCATGGGCGCAGTTCCTCACACTGGCACCCGGCTAACAACAAATTAAAAAGATCATACACCATGACCAAGTGGGCTTTATCCCAGGGATGCAAGGATTCTTCAATATCTGCAAATCAATCAATGTAATACAACTCATCAACAAATTGAAAGAAAAAAAAAAACAACATATGATTATCTCAATAGATGCAGAGAAAGCCTTTGACAAAATTCAACATCCATTTATGATAAAAAACTCTCCAGAAAGTAGGAATAGAAGGAACATACCTCAACATAATAAAAGCTATATATGACAAACCCACAACAAACATTATCCTCAATGGTGAAAAACTGAAAGCATTTCCCCTAAAGTCAGGAACAAGACAAGGGTGCCCACTTTCACCACTACTATTCAACATAGTTTTGGAAGTTTTGGCTACAGCAATCAGAGCAGAAAAAGAAATAAAAGGAATCCAAATTGGAAAAGAAGTAAAACTCTAACTGTTTGCAGATGATATGATCCTCTACATAGAAAACCCTAAAGACTTCACCATAAAATTACTAGAGCTAATAAATGAATATAGTAAAGTTGCAGGATATAAAATCAACACACAGAAATCCCTTGCATTCCTATACACTAATAATGAGAATATAGAAAGAGAAATTAAGGAAGCAATTTCATTCACCATTGCAATGAAAAGAATAAAATACTTAGGTATATATCTACCTAGAGAAACTAAAGACCTATATATAAAAACTATAAAACACTAGTGAAAGAAATCAAAGAAGACACTAAGAGATGGAGAAATATACCGTGTTCATGGATCAGAAGAATCAATATAGTGAAAATGAGTATACTACCCAAAGCAACCTATAGATTCAATGCAATCCCTAGCAAGCTACCAATAGTATTTTTCACAGAGCTGGAACAAATAATTTCACAACTTGTATGGAAATACAAAAAACCTCGAATAGCCAAAGCAATCTTGAGAAAGAAGAATGGAACTGGAGGAATCAACCTGCCTGACTTCAGGCTCTACTACAAAGCTACAGTCATCAAGACAGTATGGTACTGGCACAAAGACAGAAATATAGATCAATGGAACAAAATAGAAAGTCCAGAGATAAATCCACGCACCTATGGACACCTTATCTTTGACAAAGGAGGCAAGAATATACAATGGAGAAAAGACAATCTCTTTAACAAGTGGTGCTGGGAAAACTGGCCAATCACCTGTAAAAGAATGAAACTAGAACACTTTCTAACACCATACACAAAAATAAACTCAAAATGGATTAAAGATCTAAACGTAAGACCAGAAACTATACAACTCCTAGAGGAGAACATAGGCAAAACACTCTCTGACATAAATCACAGAGGATCCTGTATGACCCACCTCCCAGAATATTGGAAATAAAAGCAAAAATAAACAAATGGGACCTAATTAAACTTAAAAGCTTCTGCACAACAAAGGAAACTATAAGCAAGGTGAAAAGACAACATTCAGAATGGGAGAAAATAATAGCAAATGAAGCAACTGACAAAGAATTAATCTCAAAAATATATAAGCAACCCCTGCAGCTCAATTCCAGGAAAATAAACGACCCAATAAAAAAATGGACCAAAGGACTAAACAGACATTTCTCCAAAGAAGACATATAGATGGCTAACAAACACATGAAAAGATGCTCAACATCACTCTTTATTGAGAAATGCAAATTAAAATCACAATGAGGTACCATTTCACGCCAGTCAGAATGGCTGCAATCCAAAAGTCTACAAGCAATAAATGCTGGAGAGGGTGTGGAGAAAAGGGAATCCTCTTACACTGTTGGTGGGAATGCAAACTAGTACAGCCACTATGGAGAACAGTGTAGAGATTCCTTAAAAAACTGGAAATAGAACTGCCATACGACCCAGCAATCCCACTGCTGGGCATACACACTGAGGAAACCAGAATTGAAAGAGATACGTGTACCCCAATGTTCATTGCAGCACTGTTTATAATAGCCAGGACATGGAAGCATCCTAGATATCCATCAGCAGACGAATGGATAGGAAAGCTGTGGTGCATATACACAATGGATTATTGCTCAGCCATTGAGAAGAGTGCATTTGAATTGGTTCTAATGAGGTGGATGAAACTGGAGCCTATTATACAGAGTGAAGTAAGCCAGAAAGAAAAACACCAATATAGTATACTAGCGCATGTATATGGAATTTGGAAAGACGGTAATGATGACCCTATATGCAAGACAGTAGAAGAGATACAGATGTATAGGGCAGTCTTTTGGACTCTGTGGGAGAGGGAGAGGGTGGGATGATTTGGGAGAATGGCATTGAAACATGTATAATATCATATGTGGAATGGGTCGCCAGTCCAGGTTCAATGCATGATGCAGGATGCTCAGGGCTGGTGCACTGGGATGACCCAGATGGATGGTGTGGGGAGGAGGGTTCAGGATGGAAACACGTGTACACCTGTGAAGGATTCATGTTGATGTATGGCAAAACCAATACAATATTGTAAAGTAATTAGCCTCCAATTAAAATAAATAAATTTATATTAAAAAAAGACACATAAGAATAGCCATGTTAAGTGACACAGTGTAGGATTTCCAGGAAGATACAATGGATTTTATAATAGCTGAAGAGCTCAATCATTCCATGTAATAATTTCCTCTAACACAGATAAAGTGCGGTTATTATCATATTATAAATAAATCCACTGAGAACCAGTGAGGGTTAGTGACTTCCTTCAGGTTATGCAGCTGATGTGTGAGAGGAAAGAATGTCAACTCATGCCACCTGCCTGCTTTCCCCTGAAAGAGCTTCTCCTGCCATAACACATTGCCTAATTAGGTAATGGTGAAAGACACATGACAGAGTCATGAATTTGGAGAACCTCTCCTTGTTGACTTATCTGGGAGGGTATTAACGACACAGTCCACACATAGTTCATCCCTCACCTGGATTTACAACACACTTTCTCTCTGAGACTCCAGAGTCCCCAGTTCTGGTTGCAACCTCTCCTAATGTTTTGTCCCCCAAATGGAATTCATACTTGGGGTCACTCCTCATTTTTGTTCAAGACCTTTGACAGTGTCCTCAACTCTGCTTCAAAGCTTTTCACCTGGAAAGCTTGAACTCCCCATCCCCTCTCAGAATGTCTTCTTGTTCATGTTGGTTCATATTACCATTGTGAATATATTCTTTCATTTCCTCAGTTGTAAAGCCTTATCATTCCCTTTGTTTATGAATCTCAAGAGATTCTGACTTTTGCAGAAATCCAAAGGAGACAGCTAGTCACCTTTCTTTACTCATTTTCAACACTTTTCTTTTTTCCTTTATCCTTGGATCTCACATGAATACTTAAAAAATCAGTTCCCGTCAAAGCCATTTTCCTGTCAGGAACATAAACTTGCATCCAATGGGACAAGTACAGGGAGATCTATATGCAAAAGTACCATTTGCATTTTTGTCTCATTTAAGATTTTATAATAAATATCTTTTAATATGTATCAGACCCTGAGCTAAAAGTTGGGGATTTGAGAATGTATAAGAGACCTTATTATTCCTTAACCTTAAACATCTGACAGTCTTGGGTGGGAGCAATGGGAGTGCTAAGCTGTTAGGTTCATGTACAATGAATCCTTTAACCATGAAGGGAGTCAATACACAATAGATGTGAAAAATGCTATGGCAACAGAGCAGAAAGTGTGTTAATTCCTTATGACATGAGAGCCAGGTTTTGAAGGATTAGTCTAAAATCACCAAGAAGGAGAGCAAGGACCCTCTAAAGAGAACGAACATTTTAAGTATGGGGTAAGAGAAGCTGACTGATAGGCAGTATTATTGTTATTAACATTATTACCTACTTCGGTCTGCAAGGAGAGGACAAGAACAGTACTCAAAGGTAGAAAAGAAATGCCACTGTCTGCTCTGAGCCCCAGCCTGCAATTAAACCTGAGTATACTTGGCTCCCTACATGAACTGTCACCCTTGGATAAAGCAACACTGCCCAGCTTCCATGGCATCTTTTCTGGGCACAAAATTTCATTTTAAAAGACACTGGGAAGCCAATCATGGAGCGGCAAAAACAAAAGCTGTCTGCATTCCCCTGCTGCAAGAACTCTCCTTTAGAGGAAATGTTGAAGCAAAGAAAACAAATAAAAGTTGTTCTGAAAGGAGAGGCAATTAAATTTTTGCCAAACATGACAGGAAACTGAGAACTAAAGCAGACAGAGTAATGTCTATCTTTGGCACACCAGACAGGGAGGAGAAGAGCATGTCTTTGATGGCAGACTTTATTTTAAAAGTACTAACTGACATTTTGAAAGGACATAAAAACACAGAGAGGAGAGAGCCCTTCAGCCTCTGCTGTCTGGGCAGCTGAAGCCCCAAACTGCCCCCAGAGTTTTCATTTTCCTAGTCTAAGGTTAACGGCAAGATAAGGTGTAGGAAAGAAAAGGAAAAAAAAAAAAAAGAATAAAACAAATCCCTATCTTAAAGCAGCCATACAAATCCACATGATGCATTTAAGTTGAAAATATAAAGAGAAAGACATTTCCTGGCTCCTGAAGGAGGCTGGCAGAAGATAACCAAAGTAACAGAAGGCAGAGTTCTGTCCATCATCTGAACAGTCAGTGAAGTGCATACATGCTTTAAAGGGAACCCTGTTCCAAGAGGACAGGCACAAAAGCTCATGTTTAAGGCACCAGTTACTCAAGACTTCAAGAAGGTCTTGGCTTTCTCATAGGCACACTTACAGCTGAACAGCTGCCTGTGGTCAGGAGCCCAGCACACCGAGGCCTCCAAATCTTCAGAGCATTTCTCTTGTCTTTTTCCTTCCCTGACCCCTATGCTCCTGCTGTTCACAGAAGGCACAACTTATATGTTTCTTGCCTCTTGATCCTCCTAAAATACTTTGCCCCATCAAAGAAGTTTAGATTTAAGTGTTTCTTTTTTTAATTTTTTTTACTGTCATTGAGCTGTGAACTTCTCACGATCCAAATTTCTCCCTCTCTCCCAGAGTCATGTAGACATTGCACTTTACCTTTGAAATGAACATGGTTATGATTCCCTCCCTCCATTATCACTCAGGTAAAGGGGATTCATATCATTCTGACAGGAGGCATGAAGGATAGAAACTGGAAAAACCAGGTAGCCAATGAGAATATGACTCAAAGGATGGTCTATTTCCAGTCTTGCACTGAGCAACACTTATTTCAGTTCAATGTGAATAAATACAGAAGAGGAAGAAGAGATGTATACAAGTAAATAATTCAGTACCCACTCCATCCTTTTTGGCTTTCTCACATGAAGATTCCACACAAATTCTCAGCAGCCCAGTATCTCCAATGTAACCTCTGACCAAGTTACTGTGTGCTGCAATCAATGCCATCATTCACTCATTGTTTATCAAGTTCCCACTCTGGGCAAGATACTAAGTTAGAGGATATAGGAAAGAAGAAAAGGGATGCCAGTCTGCAATGACATCATAGCCCTAGCAAAAAAACTTACCGGGAGCCTGAGGCCAGGGTGAGCAGGAGTCTGGAGAGGGAGTTTCATTAGGGAAAACATCTGACAGGGCAAGTCAATCCAGGCAGATCCAAGGTCTCAAGAGATCAATCAGGGAATCAGAAACAACAGTCCTGGCAAAAAGAGGACAGTGACATGAGTGCAAATCCTAGGACAAAGTTTATTTCCTACCTAATCCATTTTAGATTTCTTGTCTATAAAGACCCAGGACCTGGGGAAATAAATGTATCCAGAAAGTGTTTCAAGGCCCCCATGGAAAGCCTGATGTTGTGTGAGCACAAAAACAGATTATTAAATTGCTTCATAACCTCCATAAAATAACATGCTTTGTTATTATAATGGCTAAAACAAAAGCAGAGTTGCCTGTACATTGAAATAGCTCATTTTGCCACCACCACCCGCCCCCCCCACACACACACACACAAGATTTCAAAAGGACAATTACAAAGGTAAGAATAAGAAAGGAAAAGGAGAAAATTAAGTTCCTTGTTTCTTAAGTGACCAATATACACATAGAAGTTCAAAGAAAACAAAATTTCAGCATAAATTACAAAAAGTGCTCTCGATTGTTTTCAGAAATGCCATTTAACCATGAAAAAAATCTCTCTAATTTCCTGAGATGATTAAAGGGAAGGCTAGTTTCTTAATTGCCTAGTTGTGAAACACATTAGAGCATGGATGGAGTTTCAAGATTGAGATTCTGGTCAAATATTGTCCTCTGTATTTCTACTTTGTTTCAAAAAAGGAAAATGACTCAGGAAAATACAGAGCTCATTTTTATGAAGAAGAGTCAAAAAGAAATTACAGCTAGGAGACACAATTAATCAGAAAAGATAACAGATAAGGAGTCATAGTTAGGAACTAAAATACCTCAAGATTCTTCTCAGAACTAAATGGAAATAAAATTAAATGTACATCTTCAATTTTATTATTGGGAAATCACTGCAGGAGGCAGATAGGAAATGCTCTCTTTCCATTATTTTACAAAACACAGAGAGCAGTTTTCCAGACAATTTCAGCATTTTACAAAATGCCCAGAAGCAGCAGATCTCTGCAGAAGAGGTCACACACTCATAGGCTCAAGATATAAAGCAGACAGATTCAAGTCAATAGGAACATCAAATTAGTTTGCTGGTTATTGAGTGGAGAGGGCACTTGCCTGCCCTGGTCCCTGAACTACTGCCTTAGTCACACAGCTCAAGTCTGATATCAATCTAGAGGAAATATCAATTTGGTCAAAAAAGAAAAAAATCATAATGACCTAGACTGGCCATCTGTGTGTTTTAATTTTCTGAAGGTTAAAAACAGATTAATGAAAGATGTGCTTAGTATTTTAAAAATATATGCTAAACATTCATATGGTGCAATGATTTTTTTACCTACTTAGAAGTTTGTCAATTTCTTTCTCTTTCCTCAGTTACTGATAGGATTCATAAAGTATCCATTATATGAGTGTGGATAATGTGATTCCTGTTTAGAAAATGAGAAGGGGTGTGGATTAGGGAGTGACCAAATGACTTCTTTTGGTCCTTCCAGTTCTGAAATTATAGTTTAATGGCATTCATAACTCTTATTTTTTATTTATTTTATGTATTGGGGTATAGTTGCCTTACAACATTGTGCTAATTTCTACCATACAGCAAATCAGAGGATCAGTCATATGTAAACACATACCCCTCTCTTCTGGATTTTCCTTCCACCTAGGACATCACAAAGCACCAACTAGAGTTCCCTATGCCATACAGCAGGCATTCACTAGTTATCTATCCAATGCATAGCAGTGTATACATGTCAATCTCAATATCCCAATTTATTCCATGCCCCTTTCCCCCCTCGGTGTCCATATATTAGCTCTCTATATTTGTATCTCTATTACTGCTTTGCAAATAAGTTCATCTGTACTATTTTTCTAGATCCAACATATATGCATTAATACATAACATTTGTTTTCCTCTTTCTGACTGATTTCACTCTGTATAACAGTCTCTAGCTCTATCCATGTATCTACAATGACCCAATTTTGTTCCTTTAATGGCTGAGTAATATTCTATTGTGTATATTTACCACAACTCCTTACAAATAGCTGAGAAAAGAAGAGAAGCTAAAGGCAAAGGAGAAAAGGAAAGATAGACCCATCTGAATGCAGAGTTCCAAAGAATAGCAAGGAGAGATAAGAAAGCCTTCCTCAGTGATCAATGCAAAGAAATAGAGGAAAACAATAGAATGACAAAGGCTAGAGATCTCTTCAAGAAAATTAGAGATACCAAGGGAATATTTCATGCAAAGATGGGCACAATAAAGGAAAGAAATGGTATGGACATAGAGGAGCAGAAGATATTAAGAAGAGGTGGCAAGAATACACAGAAGAACTAGACAAAAAAGATCTTCATGACCCAGATAACCACAATGGTATGGTCACTAACCTAGAGCCAGACATCATAGAATGCAAAGTCAAGTGGGCCTTAGGAAGCATCACTACAAACAAAGCTAGTGGAGGTGATGGAATTCCAGTTGAGCTACTCCAAATCCTAGAAGATGATGCTGTGAAAGTGCTGCACTCAATATGCCAGCAAATTTGGAAAACTCAACAGTGGCCACAGGACTGGAAAAGGTCAGTTTTTATTCCAATTCCAAAGAAAAGTAGTGCAAAACAATGTTTACTCTACTACACAATTGCACTCATCACACACACTATCAAAATAATGCTCAAAATTCTTCAAGCCAGGCCTCAACAGTATGTGAACCATGAACTTCCAGATGTTCAAGCTGGATTTAGAAAAGGCTAGGAACCAGAGATCAAATTGTGAACATCTATAGGATCATCAAAAAAGCAAGAAAGTTCCAGAAAAACATCTACTTCTGCTTTATTGACTACACCAAAGCCTTTGACAGTGTAGATCACAACAAACTGTGGAAAATTCTTCAAAAGATGGGAATACCAGACCACCGGACCTGACTCCTGAGATATCTGTATGCAGGTCAACAAGCAACAGTTAGAACCAGTCATGGTACAACAGACTGGTTCTAAATCGGGAAAGAAGTATGTCAAGGCTGTATAGTATCACTCTGCTTATTTAACTTCTATGCAGAGTACATCATGTGAAATGCCAGCCTAGATGAAGCACAAGCCGGAGTCAAGATTGCGAGGAGAAATATCAATAACCTCAGATACGCAGATGACACCACCTTTATGGCAGAAAGTGAAGAAACTAACCAGCCTCTTGATGAAAGTGAAAGAGGAGAGTGAAGAAGGCTTAAAATTCAACCTTCAGAAAACTAAGATCATCGCATCTGGTCCTATCACTTCACGGCAAACAGATGGGGAAACCGTGGAAGCAGTGACAGACTTTATTTTCTTGAGCTCCAAAATCACTGCAGATGGTGACTGCACCCATGACATTAAAAGACACTTACTTCTTGTAAGAACAGCTATGACCAACCTAGACAGCATATTAAAAAGCAGAGACATTGTTGACAAATGTTCATCTAGTCAAAGCTATGGTTTTTCCAGTAGTCATATATGGATGTGAGTTGGACCATAAAGAAAGCTGAGTGCCAAGGAATTGATGCTTTTGAACTGTGGTGTCGGAGAAGACTCTTGAGAGTCCGCTGGACAGCAAGGAGATCAAACCAGTCAATCCTAAAGGAGATCAGTCCTGAATATTCATTGGAAGGACTGATGCTAAAGCTGAAACTCTAATACTTCGGCCACCTGATGCAAAGAGCTGACTCATTGGAAAAGAACCTGATCCTGGGAAAGATTGAAGGCAGGAGGAGGAGGGAACGACAGAGGATGAGATGGTTGGATGGTATCACCAACCCAGGAGTTGGTGATGGACAGGGAGGCCTGGTGTGCTGCAGTCTATGGGGTTGCAGGGGGTCGGGCACTACTGAATGACTGAATTGTACTGACCACATCTCCTTTATCCATTAATCTGTTGATGGATATTTAGGTTGATTCCATATCCTAACTATTGCAAATAATTCTGCAATGAATATTGGGGTACATGTGTCTTTTTGAATTATGGTTTTTTCAGCATATATGCCCAGGAGTAGTATTACTGGGTCATAAAGTAGTTCTATTTTTAGTTTTTCAAGAAACTTCCATACTGTTCATCATAGTGACTGTATCAATTTACATTCCGATGAACAATGCTAAAGGGTTCCCTTTTCTCTATACCCTCTTCAAGAATTTATTGTTTGTAGATTTTTTTGATGGTGACCATTCTGGCTGGTGTGAAGTGATACCTCATTGCAATTTTGATTTGCACATGAAAACATGATAAAATCAGTAATTTTTAGATAAATAAAAATTACAATGCTTATTTAAATGACCTGACTGAAAACCTAATGCAAAAAAATCCATAGTCATCATTTTTCTTCCAAAGGCACATCAGTTCAGTTCAGTCATTCAGTCGTGTCTGACTGACACCCTGTGGACTGCAGTAGTCCAGGCTTCCCTGTCCATCATGAGCTCCCAGAGCTTACTCATGTCCATTGAGTTGGTGATGCCATCCAACCATCTCATCCTCTGTCGTCCATTTCTCCTACCTTCAATCTTTCCCAGCATCAGGGTCTTTTCAAATGAGTCAGTTCTTCACATTAGGTGGCCAAATATTGGAGTTTCAACTTCAGCATCAGTTCTTCCAATGAATATTCAGGACTTATTTCCTTTAGGATGGACTGGTTGGATTTCCTTGCAGTCCAAGGGACTTTCAAGAGTCTTCTCCAACACCACAGTTCAAAAGCATCAATTCTTCAGCACTCAGCTTTGTTTATGGTCCAACTCTCACATCCATACATGACTACTGGAAAAATTGTAGCTTTGACTAGATGAACCTTAGTTGGCAAAGTAATGTCTCTGCTTTTTAAAAACTGCTGTCTAGGTTGGTCATAGCTTTTCTTCCAAGGAGCAAGCATCATTTAATTTCATGGCTGCAGTCACCATCTGCAGTGATTTTGGAGCTCAATAAAATAAAAGTATCTCATTGTTACCATTGTGTCCCCATCTATTTTCCATGAAGTGATGGGACCAGATGCCATGATCTTTGTATTCTGAATGTTGAGTTTTAAGCCAACTTTTTCACTCTCTTCTTTCCCTTTCATCAAGGGGCTCTTTAGTTCTTCTTCACTTTCTGCCATAAGGGTGGTGTTATCTGCATATCTGAGGTTTTTGATATTACTCCCAGCAATCTTGTTTCCAGCTTGTGCTTCATCCAGCCCAGTGTTTCTCATGATATACTCTCCATATAAGTTAAATAAGCAGAGGGATACTATACAGCCTTGACATACCTCTTTCCTGATTTAGAACCAGTCTGTTGTACCATGACTGGTTCTAACTGTTGCTTCTTGACCTGCATACAGATTTCTCAGGAGGCAGGTCAGGTGGTCTGGTATTCCCATCTCTTGAAGAATTTTCCACAGTTTGTTGTGATCCACACAGTCAAAGGTTTTGGCGTAGTCAATAAAGCAGAAGTAGATGTTTTTCTGGAACTCTCTTGCTTTTTTGATGATCCAACGGATGTTGGCAATTTGATTTCTGGTTCCTCTGCCTTTTCTTAATACAGCTTGAACATCTGGAAGTTCACGATTTATGTTCTGTTGAAGCCTGGCTTGAAGAATTTTGAGCATTACTTTGCTAGCATGTGAGATGAGTGCCGCCTTTTCTAACTCAATGAAACTGTGAGTTAGGCCAGTAGGTGCCCAATATGGTACTGGAGATCAGTGGAGAAAGGCACATACTAGGTCCTCAAATGACTGTTGAATGAATGAATGCTTTTCAGCAAAAAAATATTAACAGAAAACTTTTGTATAAAATAATAGGTTTTCCTGGTTATATATGTGTGTGTGTGTATATATATATATATATAAAACATAGAAATACATAGCATATATCAATATTATTTGTGCATTTTTAAATTTTTTCATTTGTTCTGTATTTATTAGATAATATTCTTCCACAGAGAAAATGTTTGCTCATGAATTAGAGTATTTAGCTTGCCACAACTATCAGAGAAGGAAATGGCACCCCACTCCAGTACTCTTGCCTGGAAAATCCCATAGATGGAGGAGCCTGGTGGGCTGCAGTCCATGGGGTCACTACGAGTCAGACACGACGGAGCAACTTCACTTTCACTTTTCACTTTCATTCATTGGAGAAGGAAATGGCAACCCACTCCAGTGTTCTTGCCTGGAGAATCCCAGGGATAGGGGAACCCGGTGGGCTGCTGTCTATAGGGTTGCACAGAGTCGGACATGACTGAGGCGACTTAGCAGTAGCAGCAGCAGCTTGCCACAACTATAGTTCCCACTGAAGAACTAAGATAAATGTATAATAATGGTCTTTACCAATTTTCAGAAGGATTCAATTTAATGGTTGCCTCCAAGGTGGCAAATAATTCATTTTTTTAAAAACGTTTTCTTCTTTTATATCTTTATGGACCCATGAATACTTATGTGTTTCAATCAACTATAGTCATATTCTTTCAGATGTACAAAATGTGCCAAATTTGGCCAAATGAGAACCTCTTAGTGCTTGTCCCTCTGACCCTTTGACTCAACCCTTCAGTCTGTAAGGGTTTCCTTGCTTTCTAGCACAATAAGGTTTCCTAAATTCACCATGAATTTTCCTTCCTTCAAGTCCACAGTCAGCCCTTTCTCCAAAGAATCCCGATTCCTTTCTGTGAATGGTATTTAGAAAACAAAATTTGGGCATTACAATGCTGATTCCAGATAAAGTGCCATACTGTCATGTCCTTCCACTGAACAGAAACAGGATATATATCATATTATCATGAAATAAATTTAGCATTACAGGATTTTCATTTAATTTCTTTGATTCAATACTAGTATTTGTTTTTCATACACTGGAAAAATTTTGGTTTAATTATTGGCTTATTCTGTAATATATAAGAAAACAGAAAGTAGCAACATCAACATCACTGTTAATAACAACATCAAGGAATGATATTTAAGATTTCCTGAGTTCTTTTCATTATTAGCTATATGCCACTAATTTTGTGTCTTCTGTCTTCTGGCATCAAAGAAGTTGAAATTTTATTATGTCAGTTGTCTTTTTACTAATATTTTTAGTAATAGCCCCTCTTTTCCTCTGGACAATATATACTGTTTAATGATTATATCACAATAAAATTCATTTATAACATCCATTCCACCCTTTCTTCTTCATCATGTTCTTTTAGTCAATATTCATATCTTTCTTAAGTGCCTAATCTTTGTACACTTAAATATATTAAAGCTTCTATTATTTGTCAGCTTTAGATAATATCCAAAGAAATCATTTAATTTCCTCCCTCCAACCTTTCTCTGTGTCATTTTTATTTTGACATTACATTTACCACTAACAAACACTTCTTTAACCATTGTCTACAACGTTAAGATCTTCAACCTAGAGTTAAATATATAAAGTATTCACCACTGATCTCTCTGTCAAAGTCCCCCATACCACTTTTAAAATTTTTTATTTGTAGTAGTTTCCTAGGGACAATATCTCCTGAATTCTTGAATGTTCCATATTTTTCCTATAACCTTCACAAATTTAAAGTACAACTTGAATGGAATAATATCCTTCATCTTTTTTCTTAAGTGTCTTGAAGATATTATTCCTTTACTTATTGTTTTGAACATTTATTAAGAAAGTCAATGTCAACCTACTTCCTTTCCTTTATAAATGACTCTGTCTTCTTTCTTTGCTGTCTCATAGATAATATCCTGGGTTCGTTTTTACATATACAAATGGGTCTCTTAATATGTAGATTCAGATCTTCATTTATATCAATACATTTTCTTGAATATGGTTTTAAACATTCATTCTATTCCACTTTTGTTTTCCTTTTTCAGAGGTGGCAAATATGTGTACCCTGCATCTTAAATATTAAACTCAACCCACACAATTCTTTAGTTGAATGCCATGAAAAATGAGAGCCACCTCTTTGAATCAAGTATTTATAGCTGCTAAGCTGTGTGTAGTCTTTGATTTCTGACCCTATTGTTCCTCTTTATTGGTACCAGGACCAAATACTGTAGTCTAAAACATGCTGTTACTCTTCCTCTTTGAATATACTGTAATATTTCAATTGCATCACATTTTAATGTTTTTCAGTATGTGAATTAACTACACAAGTTATTTTCATGCCCTTCTATTTCCTTGACCTAAATTCTGACTGACATGGATGGGCTATCACATACCCTCTTATACAGTTTCATCATGAAACAATCACTTTCATTGTTCTCCACAGTAAAATTATTTATGGTGAGGATCTTTTTACTTTTGAATTTCCATAATTCTACATCTTTGGCTATAGATTAAAATAGACAAGTCTCATATCAAATTCTAAATTAGGAACACTTATTAGATGCCTATTGTGTGGAAGACAATACACCAAGATAAGGCAAAATGAAGAAGATTATATCATTATTTTCTTCAGTAGGTTAGTCTAGCAATGTAAGTAAGATATAGGTATAAACTCTGTGTGTATCTACACAGGTACACATATACATATATATAACATGGATTATGATAAGAAGTAGTAGACAATCAAAATACACAAATAAAACTTACTGGGAGTTTAAGCCAGAGAAAGATGACTTATGGTAGTGGAGATCCTGGAAAACCTTGTAAAAGTAGTGGCCTTTCAGTCTCAAAATATAGAAAAGCTTTAGCTGTAAAGGAGTTCAGAGAAACATATTTTAACAAAACAGAGAGTATATTTAAGGAAAAGGCTTAGAAATAGAAAAGTTTATATTGGATATGACAAATAGCAGTAGTTTCGTTTGCTTGAAACACTCATAAATAACATTTTTTTAAATGAACTGATTGTTTAGAATAAGAGGATAAAATATTTGAGCTTTGTTAGAGAAACAACATGAGGCCAAAGTTCAGAGCAGAAGAGTGATATAAGCATTTCCCAAAGATTAATTCAATATCAGGATACAAAACTGACTGGAGTAAAGAGAAATTGTAGGCAGTGATATCAGTGAAAAGTCAGCTCCAACAGTCAAAACAAGAAAGAACCAAATATATCTCTTTATATAAACATAGACCAAAACAACCAGTCTTTTTATAAGATTATACTCCTTTCCCATAAAAGAAATATTTAGAGGCTTTATGGAATATGTATTATTTAGGCATCTACAAGAAAGGAAATGTATTTCTGGTTTAGTCATAAAACCTGAGAGCATTCCTCTGCTCAGTCATCTACAGAATAAATGATGCAGTCTGCACCATGACAAAGCAGTCTGACATGCTGTATTCACACTTAGAAATCTGAATTTAGCATCTGCAATAAAGAATCTTTAAAAAAAATCTACTCAGTCTACTCTAAAGCCCTCTCTCCTTTTCTCTCTCACTTTTTCTACCAAATTGTATCTCTTTCCCTTTTAAAACCAATTTCAAAAGATTAACATTGTCTTGTAATTATATTTTATCTCATGCAAGGATGGTCACCGACAATCTAAGCTAATCCAGGATTTTGTTAAATAAAAAGTCCAAATAGGGTCACTTAGGTTGAATAGAGTGATTTTATCCCTTCATCAAATCAAACATGTGGGATTCACTTCTGCTAAAATTACTTCTCTGGATCTTTGCCTACCATGTGATGAAGGTCACTGAGTTGATTAAAGAGTTTGTGGCAATAATGGGGTCTTTGCCAGATGCAATCTGAAATGATCAAAAACTGAGAGCAAAAAGGGATTTAAATGGTTCAATGGAGATAATATACCTGAAAAATCCAGCCCCTGTGCTGAATTATTATTCTTCCAAGCAGAAAGGATTCTATGAGAATAGAGTGACTAGATATTTTCCCTTTGAAACTTTCAGAGATTATGAGAAAGAAGTTTAAAAATCAAAGATCAAAGTAAAACAGGGAAGAATTCTAAATTCAGAAATTAAAGTCACTGGAGGCATCTGGGAACTCCCTCCACAGAGTATAGGAGAGTGACAGAGTGACAGTTCCAGTGTCTGGAACACAGAGGAAAGGACCAAATGAACATCACTCATCTGTTACTGTACAAGGCCTTACACTGCTAGTTATCCAGTCATGTGCTTACATCTTGCTCTCTAATTAGTCTGTAAGTTCCCTGAGGGCAAGAGTACTTCATTAACCTTCTCTGTATTAATAGTACCATGCACAGGGCAATGCATTCAGGATGCTTGACATAACATATATAATTCAACAAAATGTCCTTAGAAGTTTCCTTATCATCCATTGTAAGGGATGAATGCCTTGAGAGATAAAACTCTCTCTTGTTCACTATTGTATACCCAGAATCTAAGGCATTATGGGGGTTTCCCTTATAGCTCAGTTGGGAAAGAATCTGCCTGCAATGCAGGGGACCCAGATTCAATTCTTGGGTTGGGAAGATCCTCTGGAGAAGGAAATGGCAACCCACTCCAGTATTCTTGCCTGGAGAATCTCATGAACAGAGGAGCCTGGTGGGCTACAGTCTATGTGGTCACCAGAGTCGGACATGACTTAGCGACTAAACCACCACCACCAAGGCATTATGGACTCATAATAAGTATTTGTTGCACTCTGCAAGCATGCACACTTGGACAATTTTTTAAATGAATGAAAAGAATTGACAGAATCCATGGTCAACTAACCTATACCTGTTTATATAGCTTAGGCTATGTGTGCAGCATCTTTTGAAGACCACCACTGCTAGAAATATTTACTTGATTTCAGTCCAGGTAAGTAACAATTTGCATTATCTGAAACAATTAAATATATTTAATGTATTAAATACATTAATGATCAAGAACATTCTTTCTCTAGGGTTGGTCAATGTAAAAAAATAAGTAGGTTAAGATGTCTAGCTAATAGAAAAAAATGTCTAGCTAGTAGATATCTTCTAGTTATACAACTGTGATCTCACAAACATCCTTAATTTTCAGTGGGCCTAGCAAAAAAGCAGTATCTGAAGATGTCCTCTATGATTACACATTGCAGAAGTCATCTCTCTAATGCAATGGGCGTATAAGAGAGACGAATTAGCTTTTGCATTAATGGAGGCTTACTTCATAAACAACCTGCTCACCAACCTGAGCTACAAATGCTACAAATCTCAACTTCAGTATCTAGGGAACTGTAAAATTAGGCATACAAAAGACTAAAAATTCAAATTCATAATTACAAAATTTAGGGGATATTTTGCATTAAATAGAAGAGCTTCCAGGATACATTGTGCTTTAAACGGGTCCCTGCTGAAGTACATGTGCACACCTTCATTCAACCACAAATGTTTTTTGTGGAGTGGGGTAGATTAGAGCTGAATGATGCACGAAGAACTAAACAATCACTGCAATCAAATCCTAATCAGTAGCTCAGAGAGAACCAACTGCTGTGCCCATTTAAAGAGAGAAGAGAAAGAAAAAATAAAACTTGAAAGAAAGTCTTGTGAACTGAAATGGGAGACCCAGAATTTCCATTAAAGACTTCTTGTGATGTTGTCAATGTCTCAGAAATCAATGCCATGACAATGTTCATCGCTTTTAAAGAAGAGAAATGATAGAGAAGAGAAATCATTGGGGATTATTTTCCCAAGTTTCCCAGTCACATCTTATATAAACTGAGTTTAAAATAGTTCATAATGACCATCATGGCAGTGGTGGTACAGCAAGAAAGTGAAATACTATTACTGAATAGATGAACTGGACCAGTGCCAGCATCCTAATCTGGGCCGACACCCTTTGTCTCAGCCTGGGAGGTGCTTTCTCTAGTCAGATTCATGCAGCCAGTAAGGAAACCAATATTGAGGCTGGAACAGCACAAGCTTTACTCAATGGCTAAAGAATGGAGAAGCGGGAACCTAGTTTGCAAATCAACCTTTCAACCCAGCTCCATTGGAGGTACTATATATAGAAGAGTCAAGGTGAAAATCAAGAGGATTAGAAAGAGTGGAAGGAATATATATGACTTATTTTAGAACATGGATGTGGTTTGGACCCAGAACTGATGCAACTCTCCTTTTCAGTCTTGGTATGCTCTTTTCTGGTTGTTGTCATGCAATCATCAATTGTCAAGATGCTAATATGTGTGTCATTTAGCAAGCTAAGGTATTACAATGAGCATATAATGGGACTCAAGGTCTACTGGAAGTCAAATCTTCTACCATCTTGGGCCTAGCTGGTTCTAACAGGTATATAACTCCTTGAAGCTTCCTTCTGAAACTTACATAGGAGTACTGTAAATAGTTTATGTTGGATGGAGGGTCAGGGGTATGATTCTGGGGCAACAGCCTTGATAACAGTATTATGAATAAACACTCTACCAGGAAAGAGATATGTGGTTTAGTGCCGGGTCTTCACAAATAGTATTTTGGTCAATTTAGCTTAACAAGCATTTAGGGGGCGATTCCATTTTCTCATCATACAGTGAAAGGGTTAAGCCAGATTGTTTCTGGGAGTCATTTCCAACTTTGACATTAATTTCTAGGTCCCCAGTTACCAAGGTCAAAAAACACATACAACACTCAAACCTGGACATACAGTTTGCTCCATTGGCTCAAGATCTCCTAGAAAGATCTACCCCTGCTCTGATTCCCACCTCTAACTCAATAAAACACAGGGTAAAGAAAGCACCAGTCTGTGTTCATGTAATCATAAAGAGTGATGCTCCTTCACTTGCCTTCACTTTAAAACGCAAGTTATTTTCCTTCTTCATAAACCACATCTTTACTTAAGAATCACCTCCTTAGTGAGTATTTCCCTCACCAATCTACTGTTTCAGTCTCCAAAGCAACAACTATATTTCCTTTACTTCTTTAGTTCTTTCTCCTAGCACTTATCACCCTGTATTTTATTTATTAATGAAGTATACTGTAGAGGAGAACGAGTTAATTGAGGGCAAAAATTTTTATCCCATTTTTTTTGCTGCTGTATTCCCAATGCCTATATTATAATGCTTGGTACACAGCAGGTGGTCAATAAATATTTGTGGAATTAATGAACAAATGAATCAGTACTTTGCTCCCAGGATAACTGTGAACTAAATTTCTAGTTAATACAACTAAGATTTCATCCCAGTTATACATCTTCAATGGACCAGCTATACAGCTTATGAAAGAATCATATAAAATCCTCATTTTAAATCTTGGCATTAGGATACTTCTAATCTGCAACATTATACACATTCTCAAGTGTACTAGCAAATACAACACCTTTATATAATATCTGAAAAAAGTGAATCAAAGTTAAAAACTCAGAAATGTAAAAAGTATGTTAAAATGCTTCATAGGAAGCACTGGTTGGATATAAACAGAATCTAGATTAAATAAGTTTATTATACAGATTCTTCTTAGATTGATCTCTCAAAAGCACCAACTGCAGTTGAAGGGCCCTAAAAACAGCCTGGACAAGAGTCAATTAGAAAACTGTGGCCATGTTATAGCACTGTGGTTTACCTTGAAAGATAAAGTGAGTTTAATGTAGGAGAAAACTGAGGCAGCCACATGGTTTCAAAGATGCTTCAAAATCTCCCAACTAAAGTAAAGCAAGGTTACCTAAAGTATGATGGAAAGGTAAAAGCTGGATATGTATGAAAAAGGTTTGGAACAATAACTGAACTTTCACTTTCACTTAAGGAGATACATGACAATAACTTTATGGCCATGTCCAGAGTTTTATAATGCACCAACTCAAAATGACTGTCCTCTCCAAAAACATTCAAACTTCAGAAATCTATTTCTAATCAACTCATTTATCTCACAACCAAATAGCATAAATTAAGGAAAGTAAGTAAATAATATGTTTATGTCAAGACTGAAAGTCAAAATTCTAAGGGTTCATTTATAACCTGTACAATAGGGTATAATACTGAAGATATGTGCCCGTTTTGCCTTAATAGAAAATACAGATGAATGCATACTCTCACACCTTATTTTTGCATATAGACAGGAAATCTACTAAATGATAAATAGGAATGTGAAAAAAATCCTTACTCCCAGAAAAAGTCCCTAAAGTATTACCTCTGATTTGGGGCTTTAGGGTTCAGGTATATTATCTTTTAAAATTCCAACTGGAAAAGCTCCTTAGCTTAGCAAAATTAATGTTTGGATGATAAAAAAAAGTAAACTAAACTTAGGCCTTTTTGACAGGAAAGAAATGAAAGAAGAGACCCCCATCTTCGTCATTTGTGAAAATGAAGAGATTGCGATCTTAAATTTATAATGTAGACTCTGTAAAGGTTCTACCTATTCTCGAGTTTTGTGGATTGACTATATACAGCAATTATTTTCAAGAACAGCAGCAGGAAGTAAAAAGAGGAGATGGGAAGCAAGGTTCTGCATTTTGAGCAGCTTTTTTAGTTAGAAAATCTTACACAGGCTGTGAACATAAAAAGACCCAATAAAAGGAGCAGACCACATGATGGAAAAAGGAGAATTTTAAATGTCAGTACAAAAGACAGCAGCCACTGGGGTCCCAAGAGCATCAGTGGGGTAAACAGGACCTCGCTACACCTCACCCTACCCTACTTATATTAATTACTGTTCATCCACCCTGAAGTGAAGTGAAGTGAAGTCACTCAATCGTGTCTGACTCTTTGCAATCCCATGGACTGTAGCCTACCAGGCTCCTCTGTCCATAGAATTCTCCAGGCAAGAATACTGGAGTGGGTTGCCATTTCCTTCTCCAGGAGATCCTCCCCACCCAGGGATTGAACCCAGGTCTCCTGCATTGCAGGCAGACGCCATACTGTCTGAGCCACCAGGGAAGCCATCATCCACCCTGAAGTCATCAGCAAATGCTGCCTTGCTGCTCCCAATGTCCTCCAGCGGGGTAGTCTCAAATGAAAATCCTCAGTCCTTCCAGTAAAACTGATGTAACATTCTTAATTCAAGAAAAATGCTTTTCAATTTTCCTGTACCAATATGCCCAAATAAAAGAGGCTGATGAAATGACAAAAATATCAACTTTGATAAGCAATAGAATGGAGAGATGGGATTTTGGACTGGTTGGGGTGGTCATAATTGTAAAAGTCATTATACAAAAAAGACAACATTCTTTGGCACTTGAGTGTGATCTATTCTGATCTTGGTCCTTTAACTTGAGTAAAGCTGGACAAATTCTGTCACATTTGCTTTGCCATCTGAGCCACCAGGGAGGCCCACATTCACTTTAGGGACCTCTAAAAGGCCCACATATAACACCCACTTTCTGCATCAGTGTTCTGTCCTTCCCATCTCTAAGTCACCTTCCAGTTATCCGACCCCCATACATTCCCTATGCTCTCCTCTTCCTGGTCCTCATAGCTCTTGCTTTGCCCAAGCACTACCTTATTTTGATGACCCAATTGTACCCATTTCTTCAGTTGATTGATTTGACTGATGACATTTAACTATCAATTTTGTATACCTTCTGGTTTTCAATGTCTCTGAAGTTCCAGATAAAGGATAGTCCCACTGGGCCAAGGCAAACCAGACTGCTCTCCAGTCTTCTAGTCAGGGAGGAAGGCTCAGACAGGAGCATCTCTCTCCAAGTGATAAATGTTTTATATTTATGTATTTAAATACTGTTACTGCAATCTAAAAACCCCTGGATCATGTCACTTATCCCTTGAAGAATTTAGCCTTTGGTTCACTGTAACTCTCTTCAATACCCCTTCTGTCATAATTTTTGTTGATTTCAATATCCACCAAATAGCTATCCAATAATACCCTTGTTACTCATTCCTTGAATTTCTCCTCCCCAATGATCTTGTCCTAAAACTTAGCACCTATTCCCACAGCCAGATCATGGCATTACTACTAACTGTACCTCTCCACTAGCCTCAGTTTTTTTTTTTTAATTAATTAATTTATTTTAATTGAAGGCTAATTAGTTTACAATATTGTAGTGATTTTTTTTTTTGGCCATATATCAACGTAAATCAGCCACAGGCACACATGTGTTCCCCACCCAGAACTCCCCTCCCACCTCCCTCCCCATCCCATCATCACACTTATCCAGGCTTCAATCTACATCCAAGACTCCACTCTTATACTGGACCCCATACTCCATCCTTAGTCAGTAACTCACCTCATGATATTTCCCTCTATCCCTTCCCTTTTAGATCATTCCTATGAAAATCCACCTGCTGTAATATCTCCCATTCAAAAAGGAACTGGTGTCCCAACTGCTACCAGCTTTATAAAACAGCAATAAAACCTCCCTCTACCTGTCACTCCTTATTCTACCTATCCTACTTCATTTTTCTCCATAGTGCTTATTATACTCTGGAGAAAGAAATTATATATTTGTTTGTTTGTCACCTGTGTATCCTCCCTAGAATGTAAATTTCCCAGTGAGAGACAGTTTTGTTCTATTAAATATTTCTAGTTGCCTAGATGTTGGCCTAGAACATAAGGCACTCAATTAAAATCTGATTAAGTAAGTAATCTTTCATGCAAGGGATCAAGGCATCTTTATGAGTTATCCTTATTTACAACCACTAGGGAGCAAGGCTGTTCCCTTCTGTGTCTCTACTTCTACAGTATCTCTAGACGTCTTGACCAAGGTAATTTATTATCTTTCTTCTGCCTCTGTAGCATGTTAGACCCAACAAACCTGTTCCCTGAACCACTAGTTCTCCTAAGCATCATCAATAACATACATCCATCTTTTTCTCTACAGTTCATATAGTCAGTCTTTTCCTGTTTGGTTCACATCCAAAATCCAATTCATTATAACTGTATATGCTTCAATTATATTCACTTGATCACATATCCATAGACAATATTAGAAATCATCCCCAACCATACTACTCAAAAATGGAAAAACTAACATCTCCACATACGAGAGGCAGTGATATAAAAGCTTCTTGAGTATTAAAGTGCTTCCATTGATAATGACTTCAAGACCATTTGACTACCCATTAACTGCGACATCTAGATGCAACTTCTGATTACCATGTTTTGTATGACAAGCGAGGGTATTCCAGATTGCCAAGCTGCTAGGTGGGTGGATGAGTGGAATAGAGAGCATTCACAATGTTAATGAGTACTTTAGAGAAGTCTAACTAGTATAGGTTAAAACTTTATGTAATCTACCTAAACTGTGTGGACCTTTCTCCTGCACCTAGTCTGTTATTCAATTACAAATAAAAGTGGTTAATGAGTTTATATGAAACCTTAGGCATTGTTCTTTGGTAACTTGTCTCCATTGTCGAGTAGGCATATAAAGCTAGTTTGTAACTCCTCAGTAATGTAACAAATTACTATGATAACTCATACCACTCTTCATTTATCTTACTTGTCCTGAGAAGTATAATGGAAATAATATTCTCGTTACTAGAGATGTTAATTCAAGCACTGCTGCTAGCAATCTAATTACATTTTCACTGATAAGATCCTTGCTTTGAAAAGGGAAAGTGACACTTAAATATTTACAGTGTGATTATTTACACATAATTCCAATTATCTTTAGAAATATTTATGTGAAAGCAAACAAGAAAAGTCATGATGGTAGCTTCAAAATGGAAATATTCAATACTCTTTGTTCTGTTGAATTTAATACCAAATATGAATCATTTGGAAACTTGATTAAAACTACAAATAGAAAGCAAATATCTAGTATCTAATCAAAATAATCCCTTTAATATACTATCTTATAGCCTTTGAGATAAAAAGGCAGCTAATAAGAAGACTGCAACCTTGTGAGGATGATGTATCAAAACCAAAACAAACTTGGCATCATTTCTGCACAAAAGCTGTTAACCCCCTAAAACAGTGCTGCTGCTAATTTGCTTAAATTAGAACCACGTAAATCTGAGAATACTGGAGTGTCACTCTCCATTTCCCGCAGAATCTGAGAAAATTTACAAGTTTTTGTTCATTTGTCTTGTTGGTATGACACTGCATATTGTGTAACAGATACACTGCTTCTAAATGTACATGTTCCAAAAATTCATGATATGTACCCACATTCACCATTATCACATG
The DNA here is from genome assembly GCF_029378745.1 of Bos indicus. Classification (NCBI taxonomy): domain Eukaryota; kingdom Metazoa; phylum Chordata; class Mammalia; order Artiodactyla; family Bovidae; genus Bos; species Bos indicus. Next base: position 35,580,149 of record NC_091770.1, read on the forward strand.
TTCTCAGGGGACTAGACAAGGACAGGTCTCTAGGATAGGAAATCAAAGATGTAGCCCCATTTCCTTTAATGTTAAAAATATAGGAACATAGAATCATTCTTTAATGTGTGCTTTTGGCTAAAGTTTGAAGGATGATATTGACAAAAAGCCACAATAAGAAACTTTAAAGATTCAAGTGAGCCACAGCTAAGAAAGGATAAATTGAAATCAACACCTTTCACTATGAGCCTAGATCCATTTATACTGCCCCCTTTCTCCACCATTTAGTATTGATTAGTTTCAATTCCAAATATCTGGCCTCTGACATTTTATTTATAATTTTTAGGACAAACCACTATGTATCCCTAAACAGGAACCTTACACTGCCTTGTCCCACACTTTGGCTCATGTGTTTCCAGCTCCTGAAAAGTCCTGTGCCTTCATTCTCATAACAAAATCCTAAATTCCTCAAGTTTGATTTAATTCTTAATTTTAGGGAGACCCTGTAACCATTAAGGCTAGGACAATAAGGGAATTCTGAAAATCATTTGTGACCAAACTGCTTTTTTTTTTTTTTCCAGCCAAAAAGAACTCAGGTGTTCCAGCAAGTTTGTGTGACTTACTCCAGTATAAGAGGCAGGTAGGTACTGACTCCATGCCTACATCCCCCTAATTCCTAATCCAAAGCATTCTATGATTTCTCCAGCTCAGCTGTGACTTTCTCTCTCCCTGGTCTCCCTTGGCCTTGAACATCCATTGCATTTATTGGGCAATCACTGTGCTGTGTGCTCAGTTGCTTCAGTCATGTCCACCTCTTTGTGACACTATGGACTGTAGCCCAACAGGCTCCTCTGTCCATGGGATTCTCCAGGCAAGAATACTGGAGTGGGTTGCCATGCCCTTCTCTAGGGGATCCTCCTGACCCAGGGATCAAACCTGCATCTCTTATTTCTTCTGCACTGAAAGGCAAGTTATTCACCACTAGCACCACCAGTGACCTCTCCCCCCATGTGTGCCTAATAACCCCACATGGATCATAAGATTCTCCTCACAGCATCTAACACAAAGCAACCATCAATAATATTTGTTCCACCTTACCACAATATTTGCAACAGCCAATGTTCTCACTATGTTATAGATACCTTGAATACTTGAACTCAACTGGAATTATATGTCGGCAACCTGCAAGAGCAAACTTGATTGGCTTCCCTTCGTCCAAAAACTGAAATCCTTATTCCATTTGTTCAATTCAATGGCAAGACTTCCAAGATCCTCATTATACTGTTTGTAATAGTGTTCAAGATTCTGTGGATGTTCAGAAATGGGGGACCAAATTTAAAGGGACAAAAAAATGTGGAGCCAAGTTGTTAAGCTGAATGAGGGACCAAGTTATGCTCTGACGTGTGGCAGAGATAACATAGGCTACAGATCATAATTTCTTGGAAGCTCCCTGACTTCTGTCCTGCTGACACTGAGGAATCTGCTGAGTCTGACCTTTGGTTTCCCTCTTCTTTGACTCAAGTGGTGGGATCAAGATTTCTGAGGTATCTCATATCTGCTCTCCAAATTCCTACATGCCTGTGACTGTCATCACCAACTGGCCATCTCTGCAGGCCCCAAGGATCTTGTCACCGCTGAAAGTAACAGATGCCACTTTTGCTGCCATGGCAACCACATCTGCCTAGGATAATTTCACACATACAAGGGCCTTGAACAAGGAGAACAAATAAGACACTGCATGGCAGATGGATAAACACACCTGTTCTTGCCTCTGTTGCTCCTTGCCAGTAAAAGCCACCTCAGGGAGGTCTTAACCAGAAAATATCCAATTTCCATGTCAGACACCTGACTTTCACAGATACATTCCTTTCCATTCTGACCTCCCAGTCTCCCACACACCCAAGGATTCAGGAATCCCTACGACCCAGGTGTCAACTAGACCCATCCCATCCTCCCTGTGCACTGAGTAATTTTTTCATGATTAACTTTCCTTATCTTCTAAACATATCTGGTGTGTATCTTTTTCTGATACCTTAGTTTTTTCCGCCTTTTATTTTGATGTGCTAGGACCAAGTTTTCACTCTACTACTGTTCTCACAAAGGTTCTTGGTCTTGAGCTCTAGCATAAAATTCCTTTTAAAGAAGAGTCTTCATCAAAGTCCTGGCTAAGGAGCTTTGGCTTTTCTTCAGGAAGCTCCACAAGGTGCATGCACATCTAGTGATGCCAGCTGGCGTGGCACCATGCTTCTTATCCTGAATCCTCAGACTGTGGTTCTTTCTGTGCATCCTCTCACTCTAAAACTCTGTCAGAGGTTTTTCCTGCTCCTCTTTAGTAAGAATGGTTTCCTGTTTGGCAGTCAAGCTGGAAACCAATTCTTTGATTTTATAGGACGATGCTAACACACGTCCAGATTTACATGCAAACCAATTACATCCAGCTCCAAATCAGGTCCATCATGCTAATGCTGAAGACAGGTGTATATAGAGCCACCACCACAACCACTACCATCTTTAAATGGCACCTGTTATGCAACTACTTGCTTATAATGTGGCACACAGCATTTAACCACAATGGATGCTGTCCTCTTAAAAATTACAACCCAAGGCACACAAACCATAAGATGCATTCAGGGAACATAAAGGAATATGTAAGCCAATATATAAACATACAGTTGAATAAATTCATACTAGGTACGTGAACAGTTCACTCTTAAGATTTGTTTGCTCTTGATTACTACAATTCTCCAAGGAGAAAGTCTAAGAGCTATATATTTTTAAATAGATAAGCACTAAAGTTTTGCTTCAGAAATTATAACCAGAAGCCAAAAATGTCTCCAAATCCGTTACTATCTGATATGAAATATAGAGACAAGCTGGGATCAATAAACATTTCTACATAGAGTGTTATTTCATCAGTCTTGAAATCACCCAAAGGCCCTAGTAGTACAAATGGGCAGAAGCATTCTGGAAATGCTCCACGGGGTACTGAATGGTCTTCCCCACATCAGCAGGTAGGCAATGGATCCAGATTCAAAGCTTTGCCAAAACTACTTATTAATTACTGTTGGTTTATTGTTCCTCAATACAAGTAGCAACTGGGCTATCCTACCTCCTAAATACAGCCGGCTTTAACCTCCATTTGAGGTACAACAGTAATAATTTATTTTTAGATGCTTGATTCTAAGTTTATGGACAGACTCAGATGACAGCAAAGGCCACATACATAACTGTAGCAAATAAATGCTCTTTGGGATGTGTTTTACTAAGAGAAGTTCTTATTGTTGTTTGAGATAAGTTTAGTAGTGAAAAAATATTCCCACAACTTGGCTGATTCTGAAACATAACATTAGAATGGCTAATATGTAAGCAGATTAGTGAAGAAAAAGAACAAAATCAGGGCAATATCTCCAAGTCCCCTACTCGTAAACACAATCTTCCACTTTAAATTTACATTCTCTTGAAGTACATTATTAATGCTGCCCATATATGATGATCGGTCAGCCACATCTGTCATAATTCAGGCAGCCCTGCCAACTGTTGTCTGGATCAGACAGTCTAGACACAGTTAGTAAATCATACCTTCTGACATATTTGCCACAGTGGTGTATTCTTTGCAATTAATTTTCCCTTAATTTCTGACTAGCATTCATGGTAGAATCTGGCATATATTAATGGCCTTCTATTCACCCACAACTTCATTAATTATAAGGATATGTTAGGAAATAGAATATTTTTCATTTCTAAAGAGTAAGTGCTGCATTCATTTTCTAAGGTATCTTACACTTGTTAACTGGGGAGGTGATAAATGTGGGAGAAAACAGAGATAACAGGCAGCCAACAAATATATAAACAAAACAAACGTGTCGTCGCTCAGTCGTGTCTGACTCTTTGTGACCCCGTGGACTGTAGCCTACAAGGGTCCCCCGTCCATGGGATTTTCCAGGCAAGAGTACTGGAGTGGGTTGCCATTTCCTTCTCCAGGGGATCTTCCTGACCCAGGGATTGAACCTGGGTCTCCTGCATTGCAGGCAGAAGGTTTACCCTCTAAGCCACCAGGGAAGCCCCAACAAATATACAAGTTACCCATAATGCCAAAAAATAGGCTTCCCAGGTAGCTCAGCAGTAAAGAATCTGCCTGCAATGCAGGAGATGCAGGTTCAATCCCTCAGTCAGGAAGATACCCTGGAGATGGAAATGGCAACCCATTCCAGTATTCTTGCCTGGAAAACCCCATGGACAGAGAAGCCTGGCAGGCTACTCTTTTGCCCAACTCTCAAAAGAGTGGGACAAGACAGCCACAAACAACAACATAATGCTCAATGATGCACAATATATTGTTAGAGAAAGTATAACATTGAAATACTGGTGAAGAAAATTTAAAACTAGAAGTATCATTTTTATGAGTAGAGGGACTCAGTGTCATAAAGGTATCAATTTCCACTAAATTATCAGAGTAATGGACTCAATGTCATTCAAACAAAATATCAACACATCTTAATTAAATTTGACAAAATACTTTTTAAATTTATTTGAAAGAATAAAAGACCAGGAATAGAGAAAATATTATTGGAAATGATCAAGGTAGATAGATGTTGCCACACATATCAAGATCTATTCTAAAACAATAGTAATTAGGGTAATGTGCTCTTGACATGGTGACAAACAAATCAAAAAGCAAAATAAAGAGTCTATATGTTTTTAATCTGCAAAATTAGTACAATGATCCATGCAACATTTGACAATTTTTTATTAAACATTTATTGCTTATATTGATTAATGTTGATATCTTGATACATTCAGACTTAGTTTTTTTTCCTTTTCATTTTAATCGATGCAGTATTTCATCATGTGAATAGACCTTAATTTTTTCAGTCTTCTATGTATATTTCAGTTGGTCCTCAGTTTTCCACTCACATATGGTCTGATGAACACTTCTGGTTTTGGGCACTTGCATGAAGGGATTTCTAAAATAAAATTATACTTTGGGTCGTCCCAGTGCTGTAGCCCCAAACATCCAGTATCGTGCATCGAACCTGGACTGGCATCTCGTTTCATACATGATATTTTACATGTTTCAATGCCATTCTCCCAAATCTTTCCACCCTCTCCCTCTCCCACAGAGTCCATAAGACTGTTCTATACATAACTGGGACGACCCAGAGGGATGGTATGTGGAGGGAGGAGGGAGGAGGGTTCAGGATGGGGAACACATGTATACCTGTGGCGGATTCATTTTGATATTTGACAAAACTAATACAATTATGTAAGGTTTAAAAATAAAATAAAATTAAAGCAAAAAAAATTAAATTTGATTGAACAAAGCAATTGTAATACCTTCTGGGTAAAAATATATAAAAATTTAAAATGTATGAAAATATTAAGAGCTGGTGTGGGATAGAGATAAATACAGTAAAAGAGTCCTAGTGTTCCTCTATTACTGGGAAAGTTGTAAAGTAATAATTTGTATTGGACTGTAATAAATCAAAGATACATGTTTAATCTCAAATGTAATAAAAATACACATGCAACAACAACAAAAAAAATTATACTTTGTCCATAAGAGATGCTTATCTTCAAAGTTATAAGTTGTTTTACAAAGGAATTACAGTATGTAATTTCCATCAGAGGTCATCTTAACTTATACCTTCACCAATTTGGTACTTTCAATTTTTTTTTTTAATTTCTGCCTATTTGGGTAGCGTGAACTTGTATTTTTGCTTTAGTTTCATTTACCTGGTTACAATTGCAATTGAGTATATATATTGGTCATTCAGATTTCCTCTGTAATTACTATTGACATCTTTTGCCCTTTTTTCCTATTTTATTCTGATTATATCATCTTTGCCTTCCTATTTTAAAAAATATTTTTATTATAAACTACTCATGCATGTAAATGTTTTAAAAAATAAAACCAAAATATGCATCATGTAACTATGATGTAACTTTTTAATAACATTCTCTTTTTACTTGTTTCACATTTTTTAAAAACAGAATCATTCCAAATAAGCTTGATATCTATGCTCACCTTCTTCTTTCTTGTACAGTATTGGATTACATATTTAAACCTTAAAGAAAAGTTATCACTATATAGGTATTTAACTTCACAAACTACTTTTTCTTTTTTTTACTCAACATTATACCTCATGATGATACTTGGAGCACATAATCATTTTGATTTTTTATAGATGTTATATGAATATGTTATAATTTGCTTATTAATTTTCCTCTAGTGAATATTTATACTGTTTTCAGTTTTTTACCATTGTAAGCAGTTTAGCATCAAATATTCTTATTACAGTATAAAAAGGCAAAAACACATGACCCTGGAAGAGGACCCCTCCAGGTCAGAAGATGTCAGAAATGCCACTGGGGAAGAGCAGAGGGCAATTACTAACAGCTCCAGAAAGAATGTAGCATCTGGGCCAAAGAGGAAACAACACTAGTTGTGGATATGTCTGATGGTGAAAGTAAAGTCCAATGCTGTAAACAATATTGCATAGGAACCTAGAATGTTAGGTTCATGAATCAAAGTAAATTAGAGGTGGTTGAACAGGAGATGGCAGGAGTGAACATCAACATCTTAGAAATCAGTGAACTAAAATGGACAGAAATGGGCAAATTTAAATCAGATGACCATTATATCTACTACTGTGGGCAAGAATCCCTTAGAAGAAATGGAGTAGCCCTCATAGTTAACAAAAGAGTCCAAAATGCAGTATTTGGGTGCAATCTCAAAAACAACAGAAGGATCTTGGTTTGTGTCCAAGGCAGACCATTGCCCTAGTCTATGCCTCAACCACTGAAGTCAGTGAAGCTGAAGTCGAACAGTTCTCTGAAGACCTACAAGACCTTCTATAGAACTAACACACACACAGACACACACACAAATGTCATTTTTATTATAGGAGACCGAAATGCAAAAGTCAAGAGACACCTGGAATAACAGGCAAGTTTGGCCTTGCAGTACAAAATGAAGCAGGGCAAAGGCTAACAGAGTTTTGTCAAGAGAATAAACTGGTCATAGAAAATACGCTTTTCCAACACCCCAAGAGATGATTCTACACAAGGTCATAATCAGATGATCAATACCAAAATCAGATTGATTATATTCTTTGCAGCTGAAGATGGAGAAGCTCTATACAGGCAGCAAAAACAAGACCAGGAGCTGACTGGTCTTGTTATTGTAAAATTCAGGTTTAAATTGAAGAAAGAAGGGAAAACCACTAGGCCATTCAAGTATAACCTAAATAAAATCCCTTATGATTATAGAATGGAGGTGATGAATAGATTCAAGGAGTTAGATCTGGAAGACAGATTTCCTGAAGAATTACATATAGAGGTTTCTAACACTACAGAAGGCAGTGATCAAAACCACCCCAAAGGAAAAGAAATGCAAAGAGGCAAACTGGCTGTTGAGTAGGTTTTACAATAACTGAGGAAAGGAGAGAAGTGAAAACCAAGGAAGAAAGGAAAAGATATACCCACTGAAGGCAGAGTTCCAGAGAACAGCAGGGAGAGATAAGAGGTCTTCTTAAATGAACAATGCAAAGAAATAAAGGTAAACAATAGAATGGGAAAGACTAAAGGTCTCTTCAAGAAAATTGGAGATATCAAGGGAATATTTCATGCAAGGATGGGCAGAATAAAGGACAGAAACAGTAAGGACCTAACAGAAGACTTTGGATGGCAAATAGATGGGGAAACAGTGGAAACAGTGGCTGAATTTATTTTCTTTGGCTCCAAAAACACTGCAGATGGTGACTGCAGACATGAAATTAAAAGATGCTTGCTCCTTAGAAGAAAAGTTATGACTAACCTAGACAGCATATTAAAAAGCAGAGACATTACTTTGCCAACAAAGGTCCATCTAATCAAAGCTATGGTTTTCCTGTAGTCATGTATGGATGTGACAGTTGGACTATAAAGAAAGCTGAGCTCCGAAGAATTGATGCTTTTGAACTGTGGTGTTGGAGAAGACTCTTGAGAGTCCCTCAGACCCCAAGGAGATCCTACCAGTCCATCCTAAACGAAATCAGTCCTAAATATTCGTTGGAAGGACTGACGCTGAAGCTGAAACTCCAATACTTTGACCACCTGATGCAAAGAACTGACTCATTGGAAAAGTCCCTGATGCTGAGAAAGATTGAAGGCAGGAGGAGAAGAGGACAATAGAGGATGAGATGGTTGGATGGCATCACTGACTCAATGGGCATGAGTTTAAGTAACTCTGGGAGTTCGTGATGGACAGTGAGACCTGGCATGCTGCATTCCATGGGGTCGCAAAGAGTTGGTCATGACTGAGTGACTGAACTGAACTGAACTGAACAGAATCAGAAGAGATTAAGAAGAGGTAGCATGAACATAGAAGAACTAAAAGTAGTCTTTAGGACCCAGATAACCATGATGATGTGGTCACTCACCTAGAGCCAGACATCCTGGAGTGTGAAGTCAAGTGGGCCTTAGGAAGCATCTTACGAACAAAGCTAGTGGAGGTGATGGAATTCCAGCAAAGCTATTAAAAATCCTAAAAGATGATGCTGTTAAAGCGCTGCACTTGATATACCAGCAAATTTGAGAAACTCAACAGTGGCCACAGGACTGGGAAAGGTCAGTTTTCATTTCAATCTCAAAGAAGGGTAATGCCAAAGAATGTTCCAACTACCATAAAATTGCACTCATTTCACATGCTAACAAGGTTATACTCTAAATCCTTCAATATGGACATGAGGGGGTTGGGAGAAGATGCAGAGGGTGGGATGTGTGGAGAGAGTAACATGGAAATTTACATTACCATATATAAAATAGATAGCCAATGGGAATTTGATGTATGACTTAGGAAACTCAAACCTGAGCTCTATGCCAACCTAGAGGGGTGGGATGAGGAGGAATATGGGAGGGAGATTCAAAAGGGAGTGGACATATGTACACCTATGGCTGATTAATGTTGATGTTTGGCAGAAACCAACACAATTCTAGAAAGCAATTATCCTTCAATTAAAAAATAAATTTAAAATATTTTTTAAATTATTTTTTTTTTAATCCTTCAAGCTGGGTTTCAGTAGCATGTGAACCAAGAACTTCCAAATGCACAAGCTGAGTTTCGAAAAGGCAAAGGAATCAGAGAGCAAATTGCCAGCATTTGTTGGATTATGGAGAAAGCAAGGAAGTTCCAGAAAAACATCTACTTCTGCTTCATTGACGATGCTAAAGCCTTTGATTCTGTGGTCTCAGCAAACTGTGGAAAATTCTTAAAGAGATGGGAGTACCAGACCAACATATTCATCCCCTGAGAAATCTGTATGCAGATCAAGAAGCAACAGAACCAGACATGGAACAACTCAAAATTGGGAAAGAAGTATGACAAGGCTATACATGGTCACCCTGCTTCTTTACCTTATATGCAGAATACATCATGTGAAATGCTGGGCTGTATGAATCATAAGCTGGAATCAAGATTGTCAAGAGAAGTATCAATAACCTCAGGTATGCAGTGATACCACTCTAATGGCAGAAATCTTGCATTGTGAATAGGAACTAAAAGTCCTCTTGATGAGAGTGAAAGAGAAGAGTGAAAAAGTTGGCTTGAAATGCAACATTCAAAAAACAAAGATCATGGCATCTGGTCCCATCACTTCATGGCAAATAGATGGGGCAAAAGTGGAAGCAGTGACAGGGTTTATTTTCTTGGCTCCAAAATCACTGTAGATGGTGACTACAGTCATGAAATTAAAAGACACATGTTCCTTGGAAGAAAAACTATTACAAACCTAGGCAGCATATTAAAAAGGAGAGGTCTGACAAAGGTCTGCACAGTCAAAGCTATGCTTTTTCTAGTAGTTTTGTATAGATGTGAGAGTTGGACATAATGAAGGCTGAGTGTCAAAGAACTGATGTCTTCAAAATGTGATACTGGTAAAGACTCCTGGGTGTCCTTTGGACAGCAAGAAGTTAAAACCAGTCAGTCTTAAAGGAAATCAACCCTGAATATTCATTGGAAGGACTGTTGCTGAAACTGAAACTCCAATACTTTGACCATTTGATGTAAAGAGCCAACTCATTGGAAAAGACCCTGATGGTGGGAAAGATCAAAGGCAAAGAAGAGGATGACAGAGGAAAAGATGGATAGATAGCATCATGACTCAATGGACATGAATTTAAGCAAACTCCAGGAGATAGTGGAGGATAGAGAAGCTTGGCATGCTGCAGTCCTTGAGGTCGCGAAGAGTCAGACACAACTTAGTGACAGAAAACAACAAATATATTTCTGTAACCTGAAGTCAACATGATATTGTAACTTGGAAAGATTGCTTGTAACTTATAATAATTATGTTAGACAACTGTTTTTCTGAATATTTATGCATTTACAGTTATTTCTACCATCTTATTTTGTAGTTTCTACTTACCATTCATTTCTTGACCTCATTTTTTCCTGTTTTTGATTAGACTGATTTAAAAAAAAAAAAAAAGCTTCTTATATATTTGTTTGAAAGCTAAATATTAAAAATTTCCTTTTAATCTTTCTTAAAGTGAAGAAAACTCTTTCTTAAAGTGTTAAGGTATCTCTTACTATGTGAATTTTTCTAAAAGTCAAATTTCAACTTTATATACTCTTCTTAATAATATGATTTATTTGAACTTTACAACATATCTTACTATTGCATTGAGCTCTTATCTTATTTGTGTTGGGGGAAAGCACCATCAATGGTTAAATTTCATTTCTTGAAGTTTCTATTATATTTTTTGTAATTCATACCTTCCCTCTGGGTTCACTTTTCTTTTTGCTGAATTACATTTATTTCCTTTATAAAACACCATGGATTAGTAAATTCTCCAAGTCTTTTTTGGACTGTTTTTTTTTTTTTTTTCCATTTTTCCCTCACTCTTGAAAGAGTGTTTGGTTAGATACAAAACTCAGTTAACTGGTATTTTCCCTCAGCTCAGTGAAGTTGTCTGAAGTGTTTATCAGTGAAGATGACCTGATGGGACCAAGGGATAGAAGCTAGGGAAAATTTACCCTTTTCTTTCCAGAATACTTTCTTAATTTTGGCCAGGTAGACACATCTTGGACTTCACATATGTCCATTTCTTCTACTGCCCACACCAACTTGCGTATAACCACTTATCTGGGTCAGGCTCTAAGCTAACCATTTCACACACAATCTGCACTTACCTGACAACCCTATAATGACCCAAGTACAATGACGACTACTAGGGGAATTTAATTCTTAAAATCTTATTGCAGACTTCAGGTTACATCAACATGGTAGACTGAGCTAATAGACACCTTGATCTTACTGAAACTACAAATAAATGATGGGGAAAATATAATGGACATTTAAAAGCATAACCCAAACAAAGCATAGCATATGGAGGGACTAAGTGTGAAACACTAAGCAGGCTAAGTAAGATGGTTCATTAATGGGTATTCCTGCAAAAGTCTCCAGAAAGCTGATTCTACAAGGCCAGGTGAGCCAGCCTTTCCTGAGGTTCTTCATGCAAGGCTTGCATGCAGATCTCCATGTCACCACATATCTGGGCATCTTCTCTGGTCATGCTAGCTCAATGCTAAGTTCAAGGCAGGCACATGGGCACAGCTTGCCCAGCTCTGTGCCTCGAAGCCTGCAGGGTCAAGGTCAGCCTTCAGGCCAGTCTCTGCTGCCTCCAGCATTGGACACAGCAGATGTGGATGCTGCCACATTCCCCTTAGGACTATTGAAAAACTGAAACCTAGATTTGTCTTCATCTCAGAGGCACAATGTAGGAAAAGGTCATTTATCTCAGAAAACATAAAAGAACTTAGATTAGTTTGTCAGGATTTTTATTTCAAAACTGCCAGATTGATTCTTTATACATGCCTACATCTAGGCATAAGTTTTAGCAATCTTATTTGGAAAGAAATGATATTTAGAGAGAAAACAAATCCCTGCCTCTGAAATTGGCTACAGGAATGAAGCTATACTACATTTTAACCCCTACTACCCTTGCAACTCATTGATTTCCAGCTCAAAATTTCTGTATGTGTTTTGACCAAGATTCTTTCAATTGTGAGTTAACAGAAAACCCAATTCAAACCAGCATAAATGAAAAGGGGAACTTCTTAGATGAAATAGCTAAAACACCTAGGTCTTTTTTCCAAGGGCCAAAAGTCACTGACACTTGGCCTCTCCCTGCTATTTCATTCTACTTTCTTTCACATCAACTTTGTTCTCAAGGCCCTTCATTCTCAAGGTGACAAAGTAGCTCTGCTCATATATTCATCCTTGAGCCAACCACAGTGGCTGTGGGAATATGATGTTCCAATCGGGAGATCTGAGGCACATACCAGCCACACATACCCTGCCCCCATGCATGGAGAATAGATGAGGATTTCCCAAAAGAAAACTGAGGTGATTTACCCAGAAAACAGTGAATGGATGTGACATGATGCAAACAATAGATGCCTACTGCAATCTTAATTAAGTTAAATAATGGCAATTAACACACTTGTGCTTCATATACAAATTTAAGGGTACCTAAAATTATTTTTAAGTCTAAGGATTTAACTTGCATAAAAAATAAAACAGACTGACAGCAAACTTTCTAAGCACTCTCCACTCATTTTAGTCAAACAATAGGACAAACAAATGAAATCTCACAGGCAACAAATGAACAATTTGTTGCTGATGTTGTTTTAGAGATGATGAAGAGAGAAGGCACTCAAGATCAAATATACAAATTGAGCCTGATCCCCAAATTCTGGTGTTGAAAAACAAACAAAAAAGAATGAGCCAGCATTAAATATAATGTTCCGTCTCTGGTGTTTGTTGTCTTTATTTTTTACATTAAAAATTTATGTGTGGTTCCTAAGAGAGCTAAAGTAATTAGAGACGAAAATTCTTTAATTCTCAATGATTCATACTCCCTCCCATCTCTGTAGGATTTCATAGGAAACTGCTTTGACATATCATCAGCTGTAAATTACTTTAATGGCTTCTCTACTGCATTTAACTCCTACCTATGAAAGTGATTTAGTTCCTTAATTTGTGCAACACCTGAACACATAAACATCAATACCATTCAGAGATCTAGAAGAATGTCATTTGCTATAGTACTTAAGAGCAAATTAAATTTGTCGCCAAAATATATTAGTCATTTTAACAATCATCTCAGTGTAATCAAATAGTTTCAATTAGATTAATAGCACTGAATTCTTTGCAGATGTTTTCATAGATAAGAATTTTATTAAACATGAGAATAGGTATTGCTAAAATAATAGTATTTCAAGTACCCTGATGTCTAATATATCTGAAAATTAAGGCTAGCAGTCGTTGAGTACCCTTGTGTGCAGAGAGGGTACTATATTCTCTAAAAGCATTTGCATGCACTGACAATGTGCATTGATTTTGAAAATATTAACTGATAAGGATTCTTTTTTAAAATTCTAAGTCTGTTCAAAATGTCTGTGTCCCTCAAAGTAACAAACTGTTATTTGGGCTGTCTTGGTGGCTCAGTGGTAAAGAATCCACCTGCAGTCCCTGGTTCTGGAAGCTCCCCTGGAGAAGGAAATGTCAATCCACTCTAGTATTCTTGCATGGAGAATTCCATGGACAGAAGAGCTTGGTGGGCTACAGTCCATAGGGTCACAAAAGAGCAGGAAATGACTTAACAACTAAACAATAAGTAAATAAGTGTTAGTCGCTCAGTCATGCCCGACTCTGCGACCCCATGGACTGCAGCTCACCAGGCTCCTCTGTCCATGAGATTTTCCAGGCAAGGATACTAGAGTGGGTTGCCATTTCCTTCTCCAGGGGATCTTCCCAACCCAGGGATTAAACCCATGTCTCCTGCACTGCAGGCAGATTCTTTACCAACTGAACTATAAGGGAAGCCCTTAACAAAATGTTATTTGCCATACTGGATACACCATCTGTATGGATTCAAGTATCATAGGTTCAAGACCTTGAGTTCAGGCTAAATTTAAAGATGATCACAGATAAATACACTTTAATGAAACTGATAGGGCATTTTTGACAACTGAAGAAATAGAGCACTTTTCTCATCTTGTCAGTCAGTCACTGCCGTATTTCTATTTCTGTATTCTGCTTTTCTCAGTATCTCATAAAATATTCAGGGAGTTAGGAAAATGTGTGTTAATTACGTTTACAAATTGGTAAGATACATATATGTACACACATGCACACATAATCATATGTAAATTCCAAAAGCTTTTGCTTAGGGTAGAGTGGCAGAATGAGGTAGGCACTATTAATTAAAATAGCAAATAAAGAACAGAATTTAGTACTAAATCATGAATGAAACAACACATTGTATAAAACAGAATTCTCAGTAAAAGGTGGTTGATAAAGAATAGGAATATTTTAGAAATGCATATATGAAATAAAGACAAAAATTAAAAACCTTAGCCTTTAAATTAAATATAGTTCTATTTGAAAATCTATATTTGTTAGTTAAATTATGGATTTAATAAATCCACATTGAGAAACTAGCTACCTGGGAATAAAGAGGCCCTAAAATGACAATTTCTCATTAGACCTAAGTTACTTTTTTATATCAAGAAGAGAACATCTTTAAAAGGCAAGTTGTACTTTTATAAAGAGATAAAAAACTAAGTTGAGATATAGTGTGTGTGTGTGTGTTAGTTTCTCAGTCATGTCTGACACTATGCGACCCTATGGACTGTAGCCCACCAGGCTCCTCTGTCCATGGAATTCTCCAGGCAAGAATACTAGAGTGGGTTGCCATTCCACATAGACATTAAAAAGAGCAAAATACTGCCATTTCAGCAACATGGATTAACCTAGAGAATACTATATTTCTGTAAGTCAGAAAAAGAAAGACTAATACATGATATTCCTTATATGGGGAATCTAAAAAATAATACAAATGAATCTATATACAAAAACATATTCACAAACATAGAAAACAAACTTCTGGCTACCAAAGGGGAAAGTGAGATGGGAAGGGGCAAATTAGGAGTATGAGAATAACAGATGCAAACTACTATATATAAAATAGATAAAAAATAAGAATTTACTATTTAGCACAGCGAATTATGTTCAACATCTTATAATAATCTACAATGGAATATAATCAGAAAAAATAATGGCATCACTAATGAAGTACACCTGAAACTAACACAATATTGTAAATCAACTATACTTCCATAAAAAAGTAAGTTGAACATAAGAAGGAAAAACAATATAAGCATCCTAGAAAGCCCCTTTCTTCATAGCTTTAACCCTCCTCCACCAAGCACCTCTGTATTTACATGCTATCTATTCCTTTGAAGATCTTTCTCACCCCAAACCTACTCAGCTCAGAGAATATATTCTCTGTATTACCTTTCCAGAACCTTTCTAGGTATTTTCCAAAGCTCCCACCTCTGTGTTCCCAAGTACTTTGTTTACTTTAAAAAATTAATCACAACAATTAATAGTTATGTAGGATTTATTGTTATTCTACTCAGGCTTTTACATACCCATGACAACTCTATGAGGTGGTGCTACTTAATTTAAAAATAAAGAATCTGAGGTCTTCAGTGGTACATTGACTGACCGTGGTCACAAAGCTAACATGTAATAGCAGCAAGTTTACCCCTAGGAGATCTCACAGTAAAATACCTCCCTATGACCCACTTCCACTGACAATACTGACCCTGAACATATTGGGTTGTGTTGCGTTTGTCTGACTGAAAGGCTGGCTTTCAAGGAGAGCACTTCTTGTTCATATTTTCACATCAGAGATTAACAAAAGCACTAGCACCTTGTAAACCTCAAATGTCTGCTGAATAAATGAATGAATAAACAAGTGACTGAAAGTTTGCTACTTATTAAATTTTCTTCAGTAAAACAAGACAGTACTTATTAAGTTCCATACAAACACTAGGCGGCCTGCCATTCTGTTCTCTTTTTCACTGTAGTGTGTGTGTGTGTGGGTGTGTGTACATACATATTGCTGTTTAATTACCAAGTCTCATACATACATACACATACATATATATGGGTTTCCCAAGTGACAGTAGTGGTAAAGAACCCACCTGCCAAGACAGGAGACATAAGAGATGAGAGTACAATCCCTCAGTCAGGAAGATCTTCTGGAGGAGGGCATGGCTAACCATTACAGTATTCTTGTGTGGAGAATCCCATGGATAGAGAAGCCTGGCAGACTACAGTCCACAGGGTCACACAGTGTCAGACACAACTGAAGAGACTTAGCACACAGGTATATGTATGTGTGTGTGTATATACATATGTGTGTGTGTGTATGTATCAGGACTAATTAAAAATAAATGGAAATATATCCATGATTGAATAAATTTTACAGGTTTTTCTTAGTCCTCCAAATTTTATCCGTCTCTTTTTATAACTGCCTATTTCACTTTTTCAAAAGAAGGATTTGCCTTTTGGAAGTTGGCATTTCATCATAAAGATAAAACACAATGTGCTCAACTTATTCTGCTTCTAGAAGGTTCCTTTTTATCTTGAATACTTAGCCAGTAGAAAAGATAGATTCATATATATATATATTTCAGGCATGAGAGATCAGAGCTCTACTAGACTGAAAAGTATGAAAAATGAAGTTTCCATTTTTGTTGTCCTGAAAGATATAATTTGCAAATGCTCCATTATCACTCAACTTCTGTTCCAGAGTCTATGAGAGCTGAACAAGGAAAGAACTTGCATATCTGAAAAAATCAGTCAGCTCTGAGTTTAAGTTTGAACAATGAAGCATTCCTCAATGTCTTGATTATTTGGATAACATGGCTTTTTATTCAAATAGCATTTTGTGTGTCTCCCAGCAGACGATTTCTAAAGAATCACTTTCATAATTGCATTTTTAAAACCCCAGCACTTAGGATACTGGTAGCATTAGCAATTACATTACAAAGTCTGTCTGTAATTACTGCTGATACCCTCAATGGCAATGATTCTTCGTGGTTTGGGAGTCCACACCCTTTGAGCATCTGATAAAAGCTATGGATTCTCTTTCCACAAGCCCCCCCACACCAAAAAAAAAACACATATACAAAAATAGATAAATACTTAAAATTTGCATGGCATCTCAGGGGACTCGCAATTGCCCCAAAGTCCACTCATGGGCTCCGCCTGTTTCATAGTTATTCCTGGTCCCTTTAAATACCCAGGCTCTGAGATCTCAAGACTTTGTCTCTCCCCAGGTCTTGTCTCTGAAAGAGCCACTCTGAAAGACAAGGATAAAATGGAGGGCTCAGGAAGACTCAGAAGAAGCCACGTCACTCAAGTGACAGAACTCTCACAAGAAAGCAGAAAGTGTTTATTTACAGAATTAGATTTGGGGAAATGTTCACTTCTTTTTCTCAAACTTTGTTCTGTAAAATTAAGTCCTTCATTTGACAAAAATTGAGTTTCCTGCTGCCCCTCAAAAGTCCAGGGAGAACCTACACATAAGGAGTGGAGTGAACCCCTAGGACCTGGCTACGTCTAGAGGAAAACGGTCATCTTGAGACCTTTACAGAGGCCTGGGCATCTTGCCGGGATCAGCAACCAGAAAGCCTATGTCCTTACCAGCAATGCAGGGTTCATGTACCTAAATAGTCATGGTGCATAACTTCCAATAAATATATTAGAACACCAGACATCAAAATCCCTCTGTTAGAGCATATACTAACCATATCAATGATGACAGTAATGACCTTGAGAAACTTTCAACTCAAACATCACACCCAGTTCCAAGTTTTGTTTATTTATAAATGATGGAATTCCTCAAGTTATTTAACACCTATCTGGTCAGCCTTCTTTAAATCTATTCTATACTTCTGTGGGGAATGATTTTTTTTTAATATTTTTGAAAGATATTCAAGAGCAACAAAAATCAAAGGTGGCTCATTAGATTTGCATAATGATTAAAACTGAAATTATATAATTGGGATTTATGAGATGTTATTTAGGAGTACTTCCTTATTTTAAGATAATAAATGGATGTTTAGTATTCACACAGCAGAATTGTGTAACAGTCTTCTCACTGGGGAGAAATGAGATAGTCCACAGAGAAAGCCTTGGGAAGACTAATTGGGTTTCCCAGTTGCTCATTTGCCTTGGCTCATATAGAAATTAATGTTAGGAAAATCCAAAGGGTGCTGCACAACTGGAATCTGGCAGTTTAATTGCTTTGCACAAGAGACCAATGGTCCTGGGTCTTGGGTGTGCCCATGTGTGCATCAAGGCAAGGGACAAAGCCCTTGCAAAACTCCATGCTCTTGACTGCTATAGAGAGACAAACAGGAGTATTGTGTCCAAGGGAGAGGGGTATGAATTCTGCTGAACAGGAATCTATTTTTAGACCTATTCACTTGCCTCTCTTTAGATTCATTATAATTTTAACTCATATACCAGAACGTTATTTCCAAGGAAGCACTGATTTATGTCCTCCATGGACAAAAGAACAGAAATAAGGCTCACTCCAGATGAAGATTAACTCTACTTTTAACCATACTTTGGATGGGAAGTAGTCTCTGCTTATATCTGGCAGCCCTGTGAATAAGTGTGTGCCCTTTATGACACACTTCAGCCAAGGTGCAGTAAAGATAGATGAGCAAATTTAGGCAGATTCAAGTAAAAGTGATTCTTCTGGGGTATGTTTTATTTACACAGCATGGTTGAATCTCAAACATAGTCTGAATATTTTTATCATATTATACAATTCTGTGTTATCCAAGAAAAACAAGTACCATTCAATTTTAGCATTAGTATTATCTTAATCAAAATTAATTTTATTAAGTAGTAATAAAAAATTGTATGCTCTTGTCCAAACTGTTTCAAGCTGTTTAAAACATATACACAAAACCAAGACAAGAAAACAAAACTAAAAATATAGAGAGAGAGAGAGGAAGAGAAAAATTTTTTAAATCTTATACCCACTATCTCAGAGAATTAATGAGTCCCATTTAAGAAACTTCCCAGGACCTCTCTATCTTGGCCCATCCTTATGGTACAAAAACCAGTCTTTGAATACATAGGAAATTTCTTTGAATTAAACTAACTGCCTATTCTTGTGTTTTAAAGAAAGGCCTGCAATGATGGTAGGAAATGGAGGTTCTAGTCATGAATGCTCCTGAATATCTAAAGGGCTTTGGACAAATCACAGAACCCTTTAGTACTATCTCACTTTCCCAACCCAGGGATCCAACCCAAGTCTCCCACATTGCAGGTGGATTCTTTACCAGCTGAGCTACAAGCGAAGCCCAAGAGTACTGGAGTGGCTAGCTTATCCCTTCTCCAGGGCATCTTACTGACCCAGGAATTGAACCAGGGTCTCCTGCATTGCAGGAAGATTCTTCACCAACTGAGCATTGAGGGAAGCCCTTATTAAGTTAGGTTAATTATCATCTGAATCGTGATTATCTGGATCGTGAAGCTCTTTTTTTGTACAGTTCTTCTGTGTATTCTTGCCACCTCTTCTTAATATCTTCTGCTTCTGTAAGGTCCATACAATTTCTGTCCTTTATCGAGCCCATCTTTGTATGAAATGTTCCTTTGGTATCTCTGATTTTCTTGAAGAGATCTCTAATCTTTCCTATTCTGTTGTTTTCCTCTATTTCTTTGCATTGATCGCTGAAGAAGGCTTTCTTATCTCTTCTTGCTATTCTTTGGAACTCTGCATTCAGATGTTTATATCTTTCCTTTTCTCCTTTGCTTTTCACTTCTCTTCTTTTCACAGCTATTTGTAAGGCCTCCCCAGACAGCCATTTTGCTTTTTTGGATTGCTTTTCCATGGGGATGGTCTTGATCCCTGTCTCCCTTACAATGTCACGAACCTCAGTCCATAGTTCATCAGGCACTCTATCTATCAGATCTAGGCCCTTAAATCTATTTCTCACTTCCACTGTATAATCATAAGGGATTTAATTTAGGTCATACCTGAATGATCTAGTGGTTTTCCCTACTTTCTTCAATTTAAGTCTGAATTTGGCAATAAGGAGTTCATGGTCTGAGGCACAGTCAGCTCCTGGTCTTGTTTTTGCTGACTGTATAGAGCTTCTCCATCTTTGGCTGCAAAGAATATAATCAATCTGATTTCGATGTTGACCATCTGGTGATGTCCATGTATAGTCTTCTCTTATGTTGTTGGAAGAGTGTGTTTGTTATGACCAGTGCATTTTCTTGGCAAAACTCTATTAGTCTTTGCCCTGCTTCATTCCATATTCCAAGGCCAAATTTGCCTGTTACTCCAGGTGTTTCTTGACTTGCTACTATTGCATTCCAGTCCCCTATAATGAAAATGACATCTTTTTGGGGTGTTAGTTCTGAAAGGTCTTGTAGGTTCATAGAACCAATCAACTTCAGCTTCTTCAGCGTTACTGGTTGGGGCATAGACTTGGATTACTGTGATACTGAATGGTTTGCCTTGGAAACGAACAGAGATCATTCTGTCGTTTTTGAGATTGCATCCAAGTACTGCATTTCAGACTCTTGTTGACCATGATGGCAACTCCATTTCTTCTGAGGGATTCCTGCCCACAATAGTAGATATAATGGTCATCTGAGTTAAATTCACCCATTCCAGTCCATTTCAGTTCGCTGATTCCTAGAATGTTGACATTCACTCTTGCCATCTCTTGTTTGACCACTTCCAATTTGCCTTGATTCATGGACCTGACGTTCCAGGTTCCCCTGCAATATTGCTCTTTACAGCATCAGACCTTGCTTCTATCACCAGTCACATCCACAGCTGGGTATTGTTTTTGCTTTGGCTCCATCCCTTCATTCTTTCTGGAGTTATTTCTCCACTGATCTCCAGTAGCATATTGGGCACCTACTGACCTGGGGAGTTTCTCTTTCAGTATCCTATCATTTTGCCTTTTCATACTGTTCATGGGGTTCTCAAGGCAAGAATACTGAAGTGATTTGCCATTCCCTTCTCCAGTGGACCACATTCTGTCAGATCTCTCCACCATGACCCGCCCATCTTGGGTTGCCCCACGGGCATGGCTTAGTTTCATTGAGTTAGACAAGGCTGTGGTCCTAGTGTGATTAGATTGAATATGGTGTGATCACTGACCTAGAGCCAGACATCCTGGAATGTGAAGTCAAGTGGGCCTTAGAAAGCATCACTACATACAAAGCTAGTGGAGGTGATAGAATTCCAGTTGAACTATTCCAAATCCTGAAAGATGATGCTGTGAAAGTGCTGCACTCAGTATGCCAGCAAATTTGGAAAACTCAGCAGTGGCCACAGGACTGGAAAAGGTCAGTTTTCATTCCAATCCCAAAGAAAGGCAATGCCAAAGAATGCTCAAACTACCGCACAATTGCACTCATCTCACACACTAGTAAAGTAATGCGCAAAATTCTCCAAGCCAGGCTTTAGCAATATGTGAACCGTGAACTTCCAGATGTTCAAGCTGGATTTAGAAAAGGCAGAGGAACCAGAGATCAAATTGCCAACATCCACTGGATCATGGAAAAAGCAATAGAGTTCCAGAAATCATCTATTTCTGCTTTATGGACTATGCCAAAGCCTTTGACTGCATGGATCACAACAAACTGTGGAAAATTCTGAAAGAGACGGCAATACCAGACCACCTGATCTGCCTCTTGAGAAATTTGTATGCAGGTCAGGAAGCAACAGTTAGAACTGGAAATGGCACAACAGACTGGTTCCAAATAGGAAAAGGAGTATGTCAAGGCTGTATATTGTCACCCTGTTTATTTAACTTACATGCAGAGTACATCATGAGAAATGCTGGACTGGAAGAAACACAAGCTGGAATCAAGATTGCTGGGAGAAATATCAATAACCTCAGATATGTAGATGACACCACCCTTATGGCAGAAAGTGAAGAAGAACTGAAAAGCCTCTTGATGAGGGTGAAAGTGGAGAGTGAGAAAGTTGGCTTGAAGCTCAACATTCAGAAAATGAAGATCATGGCACCCGGTCCCATCACTTAATGGGAAATAGATGGGGAAACAGTGGAAACCGTGTCAGACTTTATTTTTCTGGGCTCCAAAATCACTTCAGATGGTGACTGCAGCCATGAAATTAAAAGACCCTTACTCCTTGGAAGGAGAGTTATGACCAACCTAGATAGCACATTCAAAAGCAGAGACATTACTTTGCCAATAAAGGTTCGTCTAGTCAAGGCTATGGTTTTTCCTGTGGTCATGTATGGATGTGAGAGTTGACTGTGAAGAAGGCTGAGAGCCAAAGAATTGATGCTTTTGAACTGTGGTGTTGGAGAAGACTCTTGAGAGTCCCTTGGACTGCAAGGAGATCCAACCAGTCCATTCTGAAGGAGATCAGCCCTGGGATTTCTTTGGAAGGAATGATGCTAAAGCTGAAACTCCAGTACTTTGGCCACCTCATGTGAAGAGTTGACTCATTGGAAAAGACTCTGATGCTGGGAGGGATTGGGGGCAGGAGGAGAAGGGGACAACAGAGGATGAGATGGCTGGATGGCATCATGGACTCATTGGAAGTGAGTCTCAGTGGACTCTGGGAGTTGGTGATGGACAGGGAGGCCTGGCGTGCTGCAATTCATGGGGCTGCAAAGAGTCGGACATGACTGAGTGACTGATCTGATCTGACTGATCTGATCTGATCATCTGAATCTCTGAGATAATGGAGGTAAAACTATGGTTATTATACTTTACAAAGGAAGTTGTATTATGAATTAAAACATTAGTAAAATACTAAGCACTTTTCATTTAAATAAAACATTAAGATAGACACTTGATACCAGTTGTCTGAAGGAGTTTCCCCACTCAGCTCTTTTATGTCAAAGAAGGATCTGTTCCATGATGCTTTGCAGCATCTCATGGAAAAAATTAAGGCATAATATCTCACTCCTGAAATGTGTTCTCTGTCCATTATCCTAAATACTACAGAAGAGAACATGTAGAGAGAAGAAGCTAACCTCTGACCAGAAAGTGATTCTGTCTTAATCAATTATTTTATTACCCAACACAGGATATGTTTCTCTGAATCTCCAAAAGAACACAGAATAGAAGAAGCTGCCTAGATGATAACTAATAATAACCATTACTGCAAGATTTGTTGGAGGGAATTCTCTTTACCCTAAGCATTGAGAGCAATCTCATCTCTTCAATCACCACTCCAAGATACTGTCAAATGGGTTTCAACATTAGCAGAGAATCTAATTTACTTTGCAGTGCCAAGTGATAAGTGTATTTATTAAGGAGGAAAGAATTTGAAGTAGAAAGAAAAGTCAGGTATCTTTCAATGTTCAAGAAAACCCAGTGATTTATTTTCTGGTATTTGGGAGGAAAGATTTATGTTCATTCTGTCTTATCTGTATTAGTTATCTATCCCCATATAACAAATTACCCCAAATTCCTCAGACCAAAACAAAGCATTTATTATCTCCAACAGTTCCTAATCATCAAGACCCTGGGAGGAGCTTAATTAAGTGGTTTGTCTCTGGCTTTCTCACCAGGTCACAGTGAAGCTGTCAGCTAGAACTACAGTCATCTCAATATTCCACCGAGTCCAGATAATCTGCTCCCAACCTCACCTATGTGGTTGTCGACAGGTCGTCCTTTCTCACTGGCTGTTGGTCAGAGTCTTCAGTTCCTTACTCTATGGGCTTCTGAATCGGACTTCTCACAACATGGCAGCCTACTTCCTTCAGAGCAAAATATCCGAGAGAGAGAGCACCCAAATTGCGATTGTGTATATGCTCGCCTCAGAAGAGAAATACCATCATTTCTGTTCTATGCTATTGTGCACACAGACCAATCCTGGTACGGTGTGGGAGGGGGCTGCACAAACTTATGACTTTCAGGAGGTAGCCAACATCAGTAGTCATCAAGGAGGCTGGTCACCACGTCATCTAACTTACAAGCAGCCTACAAGATAGTATACCAGCCAACCACAGAAACAGCTAGAGGCTCAGCTGGTGACATCAAGCACAGAGCAAACTAATCATAAATATACCATATTTTTCCAGCTTCGCCTGTTGTATCTTTAAGGTAAATCTGTGTCCTCTTTCTACTTACGAAGTGTGCATAACAGCATTAGCTAAGCCAGTGAGTCTTCTCCAATATCTAAATGAAATTATCAAACATATAGTGTGGTAGGAAAGACACACAATTCCTTTCAAAGTGCTAGCATTTCAAATGTACATTTGAAATGTACATTTCCTCTCTGGCATTCTGCCCTTCGCTGGAGAGTATGAATCTGTTTTCCTTTGGGAGAAATGGCCACAGCAAAGGAAATAAAACCTTTCCAAGTTAATGAGAAGTTAAGGAAAGGATAATTCAAACAAACCAAGGTTTTCTCAGAAAAGAGATCCTGTCCACAGTAGGCCTGCACCTCACTTCTCTCTGTCCAGGAAGATACCTATCCACCTTAGCCCAAAAGCAACTCTCGAGCTGAACTTGAATTGTGGTAAGGTTCCCTGGTCCTCTGAGAAAGGACTTTCCCTTTTCTTAGATAGAGATTTACATATGAGATAAATATAAAGCATTTTATCAGAACTATGAAGGAAGGATAGAGCTGTATTACTGCAGTGAAGGAGAGCTTTACTATTTAAATGTCTGTCTGTACCAGTGATACTGAGGTGTATATATAGGGGGATAAATCTCACCTTCCTCCCTCCCCACTCAACATTCTGATAAACTTTCCTACAAGGTCTAGTCCCACCTCCTGAGTTGAGAATCACTACCAAATTGACCCATGGTTACTAGTGGGTGTGTCTTATTTGTCAAGAGTTTTAAGGAAGAGAATCTTTGTCAACCAATTAACTCAGTGATAACTATTCCCATGATATATATATCTACGTAAAGGAATTTCTTTACCTATACTTATTAGCCATCTTGTTTACTCCAAAAACTATTTGCTATGATTTATAAGATTTATAAAATACAACAAAAAACCAATATGAAGTAGTTGTGAAAGAAACAATGTAAGAAAACCAAGTCTATGGGGCATAAAACTGAGCAAGAAATATATTTTATCCAGATGGGCCACAAATTTGGTTCTAAACATTTGAGCAGTCTGCCAACTGGAGAAGAGAAATATAATCTCAGTTCAGCTTTCGTATGAAAAACATTAACAATTTTCCTAAAATAGATACAACTATTCTTAAACTAAGGTCAGACCCAGTACTCCACTGGGGATTAACATAAAGATGACACTATTCAATAAAAACAAGATGATGTGGCATTGAAATGTTTCTTATACTGACTTGATCAAAGCCTTGTAAAAAGTGACTCTGAAGGAGCATATGTAACAGAAACTGCCTCAACCTCACTTTTTCTTCCTATCCACACTGAAACTCTCCATTCCCCAGCCATGTGAGGTCAGGTTGGGGCCATGAGACTGGATTCTGGCCAGTGCACAATGATGTGCCCTCTGCTGAGGCCTGGGCATAACACCCCCTCACTTTCTTCTTCCACAGTGACCCTGAAGGACCATATTTAAGATGGCAGTCCCACACAATAGAAGGAGTCTATATCCTTAGCCCAGAGGAGCGTCTCCATGAAGAACCAAACAATCGGAAGTAGTGTCTCCATGAAGAACCACACAATCGGAATTTGCTTATATACCTTATAAGCAAAGAACAAAACTTCAGTGTGTAATTTCCCTAACTAAAACAACAAACATTATCAGGACAGGTTCAAAATCCCACCTCTCTGTAGACATGATTTGACCATCTGGGCAAAGTCTGGCATATCTAGAAGAATAGAATTTAAATCTTCCACATAGTTCTCCCTAATATTGTTTTGTTCAACTGTGTGTTTAAAAAATCCTAGAGATGATGATAGTGAAGATATTATAATAATAGCTAATGCTTGGATATCACATGCTATGTGCCAGGAATTATTTATTCTAAACTTTTCCATATATTAACATATTGATTTCTTACAATATATTCATTCGTTTAATCCTTACCATTATCTCTAATTTTCAAATGAGGAAACTGTGGAAAAGAAGTGACTGGTCAAGTTCCCTCAGTAAGGGGTGGCAACAGATTTAGATTCAGAAAATCTAACTCCAGGGTTGATGCTACTAACTTCTACATTATACTTTATTTTATACAATGATGATAAGGTTGGTATTGTGACCCCTTGAAAAACTATTAAATGCCTAAAAGTCTAAAGTTGTCTAAAAATCCAAAAACTTCAAAATACATATCAGCTGAAGTATGGCTGGCATCCTCTTGGAATAGCTAAGGAGCCTAACAAATAATTAATCTTAATAGATGCCCACACCATTTCAAGAGAATAAATCCATATGGAGCCAAGATTAGCTTTTGAAAGGATTTTCTAATATAATCCCACTGTACGATACCTTACTAAGTTGGTTTAAAAATTCCTATAATTTACTTTAAAATAACAACCTATACAGCATAATATTGGATATGCACTAGTTAGCCTAAGTTTTAACTTTAGAGTAATGTCAGAGATGTTTAGGGATGGCATCACTGACTCGATGGACATGAGTCTGAGTAAAGCCCGGGAGTTGGTGATGGACAGGGAGGCCTGGCGTGCTGCAATTCATGGGGTCGCAAAGAGTCGGACACAACTGAGTGACTGAATTGAACTAAACTGAGGGGACCCTAAGTTAACTTTACAAGAAAACAAAATGAAAAAATACTCTCTGAATGAAGATACAAGATTGGTACTCCTTGGTCACCTAATGCCACTATATACATTCCTGTATGATCCATTGGCCATATGTGGCATGTCAGAAGAAAATCAATATAATACACAAGGTCCCCTGAGTTAGTTCTCCTCGCCATAGTTAATCTTTTGGAAAACAAATTTAAGCTTCCTGTTAACTCAAAAGATCACTTTTGTTCACTTCATGTCATTTCTTGCTAAAATTCATAATAATAAGTTTTCTGGTTTCATATTAAATTCCCTTCACTTACCTCAAGTATACATAAATCACAAAACTCTACATCAAGGAGTCAACTTTTAATATTACCTAATCCAATTACTTTTTCCATAAAGGAAAAGACTGAGATCCAGATAGACTAAATTACTTGTGCCCGGTCTCACGCTAGTTAGTGGCAGAGTTACACACAAAAGCTAGTGCCCTGGCTTTCTCCTCCAAGTCTTTTCTTACCATCATACTGAGCCACAAATGGATCCCAAGCGCACATTTAAATACTGAGACTGCAAAACACGCTTCGCCAAGAGGCAGGGATAAAGCACGACCATAACTTTCTAAGTATTTATCACAGTGAAATAAGCTACAGCAGTCTCAGTTGAGGTGGAAAATGTCTGCTCCTGAAATAAATGCAACAATTTAATTCTGAAGGTGAAAAGGCAGCTCAGAGGCAGGATAAAGACGGTGAAAAGGAAAACCCTGACCTCACAAGATACGGAAATAACATGTCTCCATCAACAGATGAATGGATCAATAAGATGTAAAACATATATATACAATGTACTATTGCTCAGCCATTAAAAAGAATAAAGTCTTGCCACTTTGTGTCAACATTGATGGACTTGGAGGGTATTAGTAAAGTAAGACAAAGAAAGACAAATAATGTATGTTTTCATTTATATATGGAATCAAAAAATAAATGAACAAATTAAACAGAAATATAATTGCGGATACAGAGAACAAACTTGGGAAGGGGAGAGGCAAAATAGGTGATAGAGATTAAGAGGTACAAACTACTAATTATAAAATAAATAATTCATAGGGATGTACTGTACAGTATAGGGAATATAGTCAATACTTGATAACTTTGCATGGTGTGTAATCTATAAAAACCACTGTGTTATACACCTGAAAGTAATATAATATTGTAAATCTGTTTTACTTCAATACTTTAAAAAAAAAAAAATAGAAAAACCCTTAACAATAACAGGGCAAGAATATTCAATGGAGAAAAGAAAATCTCTTTAATAAGTGGTTCTGGGAAAACTGAACAGCTACATATAAAAGAAAGAGATTAGAACACTCCCTAACAAAAACTCAATATGGATTAGAAACATATTGACATAAATCATAGCAAGATGTTTTTTAATTCAGCTCCTTGAGTAATGAAAATTTTTAAAAATAAATAAATGTGACCTAATTAAACTTAGAAGTTTTTACACAGAAAAGGATACCAAAAACAAGACAAGAAGAGAACCCAAAAATGGGAGAAAATATTTGCAAATAATGTTATCTACAAATCTCCAAAATATACAAATGGTTTGTGCAACTTAATAGCAAAAAAACAAACAATCCAATCCAAAAATGGGCAGATCTAAATAGAAATTTCTCCAAAGAAGACATATATATGGTTAGGAAACACAAGAAAAGATGCACAACATCACTAATTATTAGAGAAGTGCAAATTAAAATGACAATGCAGTATCATCTCACACCAGTCAGAGTGGCCATCATCAAAAAAATCTACAAATAAATGCTGGAGAGGGTGTGGAGAAAAGACAACCCTCCTACACTATTGGTAGAAATGTAATTGGTACAGTCACTATGGAAAACAGTATGGAGTTTCCTTTAAAAACTAAAAATAGAGCTGCCATATGATCTAGCAACCCCACTCCTGAGAAAACCATACATCCAGAGAAAACCATAATTTGAAAAGACACATGCAACCCAGTGTTCACTGCAGCATTATTTAGAAATGGCCAGGACATGGAACCTACTTAAATGTCCGTAAGTGGATAAAAAAGATATGATACATACATGCAATGGAATATTACTCAGTCATAAAAAAGAATGAAATAACGCCATTTGCAGCAACATGTATGGTCCTAGAGACTGTCATACTGAGTGAAGTAAGCCCCACACAGAAAGACAAATATCTTATAATATCAATTTATGCAGAATCTAAAAAGAGTGTTATAAATGAACTTATTTACAAAACAGAAATAGAGTCAAAGAAAACAAACTTACGGTCACAAGGGCAGAAAGGGAGAGCACTAACTGGGAGTCTGGGATTGACATATACACACTACTATATATAAAGTAGGTTAACTAATAAGAACCTACTGTATAGCAGAGGGAACTGTACTCAATCATCTGTAATGACCTATATGGGAAAAAGAATCTAAAAAATAGTGTATATATGTATATTTATAATCGATTTACTTTGCTGTACACCTGAAACTAACACTACATTGCAAATCAATCAAACTCCAATAAAATTTTAAAGGAAAATATATTTTTAAAAAGAAGTATATGAGGCTAGAGAAGGGAGAATAAAGTAAAAATGTGAACTTACCAAAATCTTGAAATATACATACAAAAAAAATAAAGGCAGCAGTGATAGATATAGCACAATAATAGAACAAATACATTTAATACAATGGTTGGATCTCCTTGGCTAATGATTTAAAATAGTCTATGATACTTGAGTCTCTCCTTCACAATCACTTTTTAAATTTTTTTTTACAGAAGTAGCTGCTTTGCAATATTCTATACCTTTTATGCTTATTCAGAATGTTGACTGTTGGTATAACCCTAAAGGAACCCATGATTAAGTAAAGACAGGAAGAAAGAAACTGAAACATAGTCCTATGTGATATTCTTTGTTATTTACAACCCTCCTGTACCAAAAGTAAACAACTGACAGCTCTTCAAATATGCTGTAGTTGCTCTTGACTCTCAGCCTTAGTATGTGCTCCTCTCTCTCTCTGATATACCTTATATCCTACTTACATGCTTTTGGCAGAATCCTACTCTTACAAGTCTGTTCAAATCATACCTCTTCCTGGAAGCAATCTGAGTTGCTTCCCTCACTTTGAGTTAGATATTCATTCAATGTACAGCCTACATTCAGAGAAGGAAATGGCACCCCACTCCAGTACTCTTGCCTGGAAAATCCTATGGATGTAGGAGCCTGTAGGCTACAGTCCATGGGGTCACACAAAGTCGGACACGGCTGAGCGACTTCGCTTTCACTTTTCACTTTCATGCATTAGAGAAGGAAATGGCAACCCACTTCACTGTTCTTGCATGGAGAATCCCAGGGATGGAGGAGCCTGGTGGGCTGCCATCTATGGGGTCGCACAGAGTCCGACACGACTGAGTGACTTAGCAGCAGCAGCATAACCTACATTTCAGCAGAGTTCTCAAACTCCTTTTCAAGCCACCTCCCAAAAATCCACTTCTCTAAAATACTAGTGATTAATGCTAGATTTACTGGGGATTTCAGAAGAGATGGTATTTGCTACATAAACTATTCCAAAATAATTTGCATCCACTTACTGTTTGATCTTGTCAAATCTAAAAAGGACATAACATGACCTACCTCCCAGCATTTTGAGGGACCTAAATGACACATATTTGCAAAGTATATATCATACCTGAACAAGAAACAGCTCAATTAAAGAAATACAGAGCGGGGGACGGAGGAAGGAAAGGAGAAAGAAAGAAAGAGAGGAGAGGAGGGAGGGAGAGAGAAAAACACAATTCAAAATCCTCTCCCAACATGGCTTTTTCTCTATCAAATAACACAATCAGATTTTTAGGTGCCATCATCTTGATGCCTTGTCATCTCAAGGCATGAGCCCACTCATCACTGATCACTCAGATGTTATGTATTTGCCAGCAATAAGCTTGGAAAACATCCCTCATTCGGAGTTACCTTGTCTGTCGCTAGGTAGCCCGAGGCACTTCTCTCCCAAACGCCAACCCAGCCTCTGTGGGGAACCTTTCTCAGCTCCCTTGTCATCCTCAAACATTTCAATAATTCATCTATTTAGAATGCTGTTTTGATACCCGACAGCAGATTGGAAAACAGCTTTCTAAAGAAATAACAGGCAGGCAGTATCCACTAAAGGCCCTGCTTTTGATTTCAGGAAATTCTGCTTGAACAAAACAAAAATCCCCATGAGGGCATAGCAAAAATCTCAGCAACAACAACAAAAATCCTGCGTAAAATTTGTAAAAGACAGATTCAGAAGTCTTAGAAGTTAAAAAGGCATATATTTATTATGTCATGTGTCATGTGTTCTGCTAAGCATGCACAAACATGCATTCTATGATGCCTTTTGTAGGTCAGAGACAGGAGACTTGTGATTTTAAAAGACAAATGAGTTTCCACATTGATTTAGCAAATAAAGTATAGTGTGTGTGTGTGTGTGTGTGTGTATTTCAAGTATAACACCAACTGAATCCTTTTAAGTAAACAAAGATCAGCAAGATTCTGATTTAACTGATAATATAAAGGTAGAAGGAACAGGGATTATCTAAGGAAACAAGTCTTTCAGGACCACAGAGTATTATGGAGTGGATGGTTGTGTCCTCTCCAAATACCTATGTTGAAACTCCACCTCCAATGGAAAGATAAGTTGGAGATCGAGCTTTGGAGAGCTAACAAGGTTTCTTTGAGCTCATAAGTGTAAGGTCCTCATGATGAGATCACAAGATCAGCCAGAGAACTCACCTGATTTCTCTCTCTCTCCATCTCTCTTTCTCTCTCTCTTTCTCTGCCATGAGAGGACACAGCAAGAAGGCAATCATGTGCAAGCCAAATAGAAGGGGCTCTCCCAGAATCAAAACATACTAAGCACTCTAATCTTGGACTTACCACCTCCAGAACTGTAAGATATAAATGTCTGTTCTTTAAGACAAAATATTCTGTGATATTCTGCTGTGGCAGCTGGAGCTGACTAAGATACTGAGTTTCCTGTGTCAGGCATCAGGTCAACAAGGAAACGTCCAGGGCAGACGGAGTGACAGACATGGAGGGCATTTACTTTTCCAGAGGGTATATATGGAATCTAATCTTTGAAAACTTCTGTTGACTTCATCAGCCAATGCAATTCCTCTTGAATACAATTAAGCTCATATTAAAGTGACTGTCCTCTAGTCACCAAGCAAAAGTGCTAATACAGACTAAAAAGAAACAGACAAATCTGGACATCCTTTCTAGATTGAAAGACATACTTTTAAGACTTGCTTGCTTTAATCCTATTAAGTAACTTGAGAAAATGTTCATATTATCAATGCTTAAAAAGTTTAATTTGTATATGCACAGTACTTGCCTCTCCCAAAGTGTTTTTATGTTTGTAAAAGAAATAACTATAGATATCAACTTTCTCCCCTTTCTCTGCAAACTTGCTGACTATGAATCTTCCTTAATCCTTTCATTCTTTTTACAATAAAAGTGCCCTTTCGTCTATTGAAGTTAACTTTCTTCTTGCTTCCTTGACCCATGTCCCCAATTTCAATCATCTTTCTATCTCTTTCCTCTTTACCCTACTGATTCTATTTAGCCTCTGAACATGATCACACCTTTCTTGCCCCTCTACTGGACATATACCCTGAGAAAACCATAACTCAAAAAGACACATGTACCTGGATGTTTATCATAGCACTATTTACAATAGCCAGGACATGGAAGCAACCTATATGTCCATCGACAGAGAAACGTATAAAAAAGATGTGGTACAGATATACAATGGAATAATACTCAGTCATTAAAAGAAACTAAACTGAGTCAGTTGTAGTGATATAGATGAACCTAGAGCCTATCATATGGACTTAAGAATTAGAAAAATAAATATTGTATATTAATGCCTATATATGGAATCTAGGGAAATGGTGCTGATGAATCTATTTTCAGGGCAGGAATAAAGGTTCAGGTGTAGAGAATGGATTTGTGGACACAGAGGGGAAGTGAGGGGAAAATTGAGAGAGTAGCATTGACATATATACACTACCATGTGTAAAATACATAGCTATTGAGAAATTGCTGGATAGCACAGGGAGCTCTGTGATGACCTAGCAGGGTGGAATGGAGAGGGGAAGGGAGACTCAAGAGGAAGAGAAGTACATATACATATAGCTGATTCAGATTGTTGCACAGCAGAAACTAGCAACATTGTAAAGCAATTATATTCCATAAAAAATCAAAACAAAACATCCCCCCCGCCCCCCGCAAATAACAGATCACCCCTGGCCACGAGTCTTCTCTCTAGTTTCTCAAATCACTAACTATTTTCTTCCATTCTTGCCATAGTTGCTAACATTGCCTCAACCATCAGAAACAGCCATGTTACTTTCCTTGATGTTTCCACAACACTGAGAACCTTTCACTACATAATTCTTCACTCATTGAGTTTTCTTCGAAAATCTTTTCTCCCTTGTTTTTTCTCCCAGGTATACCTGTCATCCAAATTCCTTCCTAATGCCTGGGTCACGCCTTCCTGGTTGTTTTCATCACTCTCTCCCAAAATGCAGTGATTAAGCCTGCTAACTCTCACATCAGATCACTTGATTTTGAGTCCAATTCTACCACTCACAGCT
This sequence comes from Bos indicus, assembly GCF_029378745.1. Taxonomy (NCBI): domain Eukaryota; kingdom Metazoa; phylum Chordata; class Mammalia; order Artiodactyla; family Bovidae; genus Bos; species Bos indicus. Next base: position 35,613,347 of record NC_091770.1, read on the forward strand.
CCATGACCTTGGGGAAGCTGTCTCTCTGAGGTTTTGTTTTCTCCTCTGTAAGGCAAGTGAAATAGCAATAACTGTCTTATAGGATGTGATTGAAATTAAATACAATAATCCATGAAAATCTCTCTATACAGTGCTTGGTTCATGGTAGGTACTCAGTAAAAGGGAGTTGTCATATATGATTACACTATAACTTCACACTTAGCCTCCTGCCCTTATCCCTCTCTCTAGCTACTCTCAACAAAACCCAAGCTTCACCATTTCCTAGATGATAATAACTTTTATATCCATGTTTTTTGCTCAGACCTTAAGTCTAGGAACAAGTTCTATAAAACCAATTATATATTTTTTTTCAATTATATATTTTTAACTTTTCTTCTCATACAACACACAGACAAATAGCAAACTCTACATTGAGAACACTGAACACACTAGCTTTCCCTTAAAAATCTTCTCTTTCTTATACTGCATTCTCATCTATCCCCACTTACACCAGAGTTCTCAGAGTCAGTCATTACCCAAATAGTAATAATTCCTAGACATTCTCTAAATATCTCTCAAATCTTTCCCCTTCTCTCCACCCAACAGCCACTGCAGTAGTTTGTATTACCTCAATAAACTTACCCAGTACTTTCTGTCCTTCCAAACTTCCTTTGACTGTTGCCATAGTATTTCTAAAAAGGCAGCTTTTGTTCTATTTCCCTCTATATTTAAAAACGTTTGATGATTCAGGATTTGATTAAGAAATGGTCCAATTTCTTGACTTAACACACAAGAGACTAATGATCTGTCTTTTTTCCTACTCCTCCAATCATACCCAGTACCACCACCCCAAAAATCCGTATTGATTCCCAGTTTTGTACCTTCTCCCATTATTACTGATATAGTCTCTGCCTAGACACAAATCTCAGGCATTCAAAATTTAGTGCACTCTATTTCATCTAGGAATTCTCTGACAGCTTTATTTCTAACACTGAGAGAGCAGAGCTTTCTTTGTGAGCTAAAGCCCACTGTGCTTAATGATTATACAGTATTTAAAATTTTCTGACTCCATAAAAAAAAATCAGGTCTGGATTCCTAAAGCCTAGCATAAGCTAAGCATATGAAAGATGTCCAACAAATTGTGTGCCACTTAACAAATCCATGGATCTCACAATTGTCTTGTGGTGTATACAGGACAAGTATTATTTTTGTAGGTGTATTTAACAGATTTATTGAGATACATTAAACTGCACATTCTTAAACTGTACATTTTTATATGTTTTGACATATATATAATTGATACCATGGCCAAAATTATGACAATGAACATATGGATCACCTCTAAAATTTTCCTTAGGACCCATTTTAAATTGAAGTATAGTTGCTTTACAGTGTTGTTCAGGGCACATATAATTAATCCCATTTTACAGAAAAACATAAGAAGTTAAAGCTGACATCCCAGTCTTGGAATCCATGAGCTCTGTGACTTAGAAAAAAAATAATATTCATTTCTTGGTCTGAGTACAACAAAGGTTAGCTGAGGGCTCTGCTCACATTAATCTTTTATTTCTGAGCAACTTTGTCTAATAGCAAGATTTACTTGGTGCCATATCTTTAGTTGGACATTGAAGGAGATACTTTATCTGTTCTAGAGTATTTAACGATACATGTAATGATCATACATTGAGTCTAATTAGCCTTTCTTAATGAAAATCTATCTCAATTTTATTTTTCTCCTTTTTGACATGGGGAGGATGTAGCCTCTTCAGTTCAGTCGCTCAGTCATGTCTGACTCTTTGCGACCCTGTGAATCGCAGCACGCCAGGCCTCCCTGTCCATCACCAACTCCCGGAGATCAATCAAACTCATGCCTATAGAGTCGGTGATGCAATCCAGCCATCTCATCCTCTGTCGTCCCCTTCTCCTCCTGCCCCAACTGCTCCCAGCGTCAGAGTCTTTTCCAATGTGTCAACTCTTCGCATGAGGTGGCCAAAGTACTGGAGTTTCAGCTTTAGCATCATTCCCTCCAAAGAAATCCCAGGGCTGATCTCCTTCAGAATGGACTGGTTGGATCTCCTTGCAGTCCAAGGGACTCTCAAGAGTCTTCTCCAACACCACAGTTCAAAAGCATCAATTCTTCGGTGCTCAGCTTTCTTCACAGTCCAATTCTCACATCCATACATGACCACTGGAAAAACCATAGCCTTGACTAGATGGACCTTTGTTGGCAAAGTAATGTCTCTGCTTTTGAATATGCTATCTAGGTTGGTCATAACTTTCCTTCCAAGGAGTAAGCGTCTTTTAATTTCATGGGTGCAATCACCATCTACAGTGATTTTGGAACCTCAAAAAACAAAGTGTGACACTGTTTCCACTGTTTCCCCATCTATTTGCTATGAAGTGATGGGACCAGATGCCATGATCTTAGTTTTCTGAGTGTTGAACTTTAAGCCAACTTTTTCACTGTCCTCTTTCACTTTCACCATGAGGCTTTTTGGTTCCTCTTCACTTTCTGCCATAAGGGTGGTATCATGTGCATATCTGGGGTTATTGATATTTCTCCTGGCAATCTTGATTCCAGCTTGTGCTTCCTCCAACAAGCGTTTCTCATGATGTACTCTGCATATAAGTTAAATAAGCACAGTGACAATATAAAGCCTTGACGTACTCCTTTTCCTATTTGGAACCAGTCTGTTGTGCCATGTCCAGTTCTAACCATTGCTTCCTGATCTGCATACAGGTTTCTCAAGAGGCAGGTCAGGTGGTCTGGTATTCCCAGCTCTTTCAGAATTTTCCACAGTTTATTGTAATCCACACAGTCAAAGGCTTTGGCATAGTCAATAAAGCACAAATAGATGTTTTTCTGGAACTGTCTTACTTTTTCCATGATCCAGTGGATGTTGGCAATTTGATCTCTTGTTCCTCTGCCTTTTCTAAAACCAGCTTGAACATCTGGAAGTTCACGGTTCACGTATTGCTGAAGTCTGGCTTGGAGAATTTTAAGCATTATTTTACTAGTGTGTGAGATGAGTGCTTTGTGCGATAGTTTGAGCATTCTTTGGCATTGCCTTTCTTTGGGATTGGAATGAAAACTGACCTTTTCCAGTCCTGTGGCCACTGCTGAGTGTTCCAAATTTGCTGGCATATTGAGTGCAGCATTTTCACAGCATCATCTTTCAGGATTTGAAATAGCTCCACTGGAATTCCATTACCTCCACTAGCTTTGTTTATAGTGATGCTTCCTAAGGCCCACTTGACTTCACATTCCAGGATGTCTGGCTCTAGGTGAGTGATCACACCATCATGATTATCTGGGTCGTGAAGACCTTTTTTTGTACAGTTCTTCTGTGTATTCTTGCCACCTCTTCTTAATACATTCTGCTTCTGTTAGGTCCATACCATTTCTGTCCTTTATTGAGCCCATGTTTATGACTGGTGATAGAAGCAAGGTCTGATGCTGTAAAAAGCAATATTGCATAGGAAACTGGGATGTTAGTTCCATGAATCAAGGCAAACTGGAAGTGGTCAAACAGATGTCAAGAGTGAATGTCAACCTTCTAGGAATCAGTGAACTGAAATGGACTGGAATGGGTGAATTTAACTCAGATGACCATTATGTCTACTACTGTGGGCAGGAATTCCAGGATGTCTGGCTCTAGGTGAGTGATCACACCATAGTGATTATCTGGGTCATGAAGATCTTTTTTGCACAGGTCTTCTATGTATTCTTGCTACCACTTCTTAATATCTACTGCTTCTATTAGTCCCTACATTTATGGCCTTTATTGAGCCCATGCTGGCATGAAATGTTCCCTTGGTATCTTTAATTTTCTTGAAGAGATCTCTAGTCTTTCCCATTCTCTTGTTTTCCTCTATTTCTTTGCATTAATCACTGAAGAAAGCTTTCTTATCTCTTCTTGCTATTTTTTGGAACTCTGCATTCAAATGGGTATACGAACAAAGCTAGTGGAGGTGATGGAATTCCAGTTGAGCTATTCCAAATCCTGAAAGATGATGCTGTGAAAGTGCTGCACTCAATTTGCCAGCAAATTTGGAATTCTCAGCAGTGGCCACAGGACTGGAAAAGGTCAGTTTTCATTCCAATCCCAAAGAAAGGCAATGCCAAAGAATGCTTAAACTACCGCACAAAGCACTCATCTAACATGCTAGTAAAATAATGCTTAAAATTCTCCAAGCCAGATTTCAGCAATACGTGAACCATGAACTTCCAGATGTTCAAGCTGATTTTAGAAAAGGCAGAGGAACAAGAGATTAAATTGCCAACATCCACTGGATCATGGAAAAAGCAAGAGAGTTCCAGAAAAACATCTATTTCTGCTTTATTGACTATGCCAAAGCCTTTGACTGTGTGGATCACAATAAACTGTGGGAAATTCTGAAAGAGATGGGAATAGAAGACCACCTGATTTGCCTCTTGAGAAACCTATATGCAGGTCAGGGAGCAACGGTTAGAACTGGACAGGGAACAACAGACTGGTTCCAAATAGGAAAAGGAGTACGTCAAGGCTTTATATTGTCACTGTGCTTATTTAACTTATATGTAGAGTACATCATGAGAAACGCTGGTTGGAGGAAGCACAAGCTGGAATCAAGACTGCCAGGAGAAATATCAACAACCTCAGATATGCAGATGACACCACGTTTATGGCAGAAAGTGCAGCAGAACTAAAGAGCCTCTTGATGAAAGTGAAAGAGGACAGTGAAAAAGTTGGCTTAAAGCTCAACATTCAGAAAACTAAGATCATGGCATCTGGTCCCATCACTTCATAGCAAATAGATGGTGAAACAGTGGAAACAGTGTCACACTTTATTTTTCTGGGCTCCAAATTCACTGCAGATGGTGATTGCTGCCATGAAATTAAAAGATGCTTACTCCTTGGAAGGAAAGTTTTGACCAACCTAGACAGCATATTGTCTGTCTAGACAGAGACATTACTGTCAACAAATGTCCGCGTAGTCAAGGCTATGGTTGTTCAGTAGTCATTTATGGATGTGAGAGTTGGACTATAAAGAAAGCTGAGCACCAAAGTATTGATGCTTTTGAACTGTGGTGTTGGAAAAGTCTCTTTAGAGTCCCTTGGACTGCCAGGAGATCCAACCAGTCCATCATAAGGGAGATCATTCCTGGGTGTTCATTGGTGGGACTGATGTTGAAACTGAAACTCCAATACTATGGCCATGTGATGCAAAGAGCTGACTTATTTGAGAAGACCCTGATGCTGGGAAAGTTTGAGGGCATTAGGAGAAGGGGATGATAGAGGATGAGATTGTTGGATGGCATCACCGACTCAGTGGACATGGGTTTGGGTGGACTCTGGGAGTTGGTGATGGACAGGGAGGCCTGGCATGCTGTGGTTCATGGGGTCGCAAAGAGTCAGATACAAGTGAGCAACTGAACTGAATGTGGGCAGGAATCCCTGAGAATAAATGGAGTAGCCATCATAGTCAACAAAAGAGTCCAAAATGCAGTACTTGGATGCAATCTCAAAAATTACAGAATGATATCTCTTCGTTTCCAAGGCAAACCATTCAGTATCACAGTTATCCAAGTCTATGCCCCAACCAGTAATGCTGAAGAAGCTGAAGTTGAACAGTTCTATGAAGACCTACAAGACCTTTTAGAACTAACACCCAAAAAGGATCTCCTTTTCATTATAGGGGACCGGAATGCAAAAGTAGGAAGTCAAGAAACACCTGGAGTAACAGGCAAATTTGGCCTTGGAGTACAAAATGAAGCAGGGCAAAGGCTAACAGAGTTTTGCCAAGAGAACACACTGGTCATAGCAAACACCCTCTTCCAACAACACAAGAGAAGACTCTACACATGGACATAACCAGATGGTCAACACCGAAATCAGCCTGATTATATTCTCTGCAGCCAAAGATTGAGAAGCTCTGTACAGTCAGCAAAAACAAGACCGGTAGCTGACTGTGGCTCAGATCATGAACTCCTTATTGCCAAATTCAGATTAAATTAAAGAAAACGGGGAAAACCACTAGACCATTCATGTATGACCTAAATCAAATCCCTTATGATTATACAGTGGAAGTGAGAAATACATTTAAGAGACTGGATCTGATGGACAGAGTGCCTGATGAACTATGGACAGAGGTTCGTGGCATTGTACAGGAGACAGGAGCAAGACCATCCCTAAGAAAAAGTAATGCAATAAAGCAAAGTGGCTGTCTAAGGAGACATTACAAATAGCTGTGAAAAGAAGAGAAGTGAAAAGCAGAGGAGAAAAGGAAAGATATACCCATTTGAATGCAGAGTTCCAAAGGATAGAAAGCAGAGATAAGAAGGCCTTTCTCAGGCAGCTTAATATCATCAAAACAAATAACTCAATAAAAAAAAAAAATGAGAGCAGATCTAAATAGACATTTCTCCAAAGAGACATACAGATGGCCAAGAGGCACATGAAAAGATATTCAACATCACTAATAATTAGAGAAATGCATATCAAAGATATAATGAGATATTACCTCATACCAGTAAGAATGGATATCATCAAAAAAAAAAAAAAAAATCCACAAACAACAAATGCTAGAGAGGGTGTGGAGAGAAGGGAATCCTCCTACACTGTTGGTGGGAGTGTAAATTGGTACAGCCACTGTAGTGAACAGTATGGAGTCCCCTTAAAAAACTAAAAATAGAGCTAATGTGTGCAATTCCACTTCTGGGGATATACTGAGAAAAAAACATGGTGTAAAAGGATACAAGCATCACAATGTTGACTGCAGCACTATTTACAATAGCCAGGACATGGATGCAACATAGAAATCCATCAACAGAGGAAAGGATAAAGAAGATGTGGTACACATACAATGGAATATTCCTCAGCCATTAAAAAGAATGAAACAATGTCATGTGCATTGGCATTAATGGATATAGAGATTGTCATACTAAGTGAAGTAAGTCAAGGCAGAGAAACATAAATATTGTATGATATCACTTATATGTAGAATCTTAAAAAAAAAATGACACAGATGAACTTACAAAACAGAAATAGACTTGGAGAACTTATGCTTACCAGGGGGGTGGGAGGGGGGGTGGGTTGAGGCATAATTAAGGAGTTTGGGATTGACATGTACTCATTGCTATCTTTAAAATGGGTAACCAACAGTGATCTATTGCACAGAACAGATAACTCTGCCCAGTATTGTTTCAAACTTGTTGCTAATAAGTTTCAAGTTAACTAACAGCATTGTTAAACAACTATACTCCAATGTAAAATACAAGGTAAATTAAGTAATTAAGTGACTAAAATTGTAATGAACTAATTCAAACATGTAACTCAAAAAGTGACAGAAATCTTAAAATACTTTCCATGTAACATTATATGACTCTTTTGCTACTTTAACAACAGGGTCTTAAGCTGAAGAAAGAAGCTGAAAGATTCATCATTTCCAACCCTGAACAGACTAAGGTAAATGAATAGTCTTCAAAGTCTGTTTGTGTGAAAGTGTTTTGAAAAAAACTGAAATCAAAAAAAGTGAAATATTTTATCTTTTATTTTTTGCTACTTCCTGTATCAGAACAGATGGTTACACTGTTACTCTTGGTGTCTACATACTGCAACATCTATGTCTGCTCACAAAGCCTTTCCAGATAGTGTCAATAGATGTCAATGAAAAACAGAAATCACCTAATTAAATATAAATTCAGATAAACAACAATTTTTCACTATAAGTATGTCCCCAATATTGCATGAAATAAATATGCCTCAAATATTACATAGAATGTACACTAAAAATTATTTGTTGTTTATCTGACATTCAAATATAACTAGGCATCCTGTATTCTATTAGGCAACCCTGTTCCCAGAACCAAGACATCAAAGGAGCTAACCAAAATTAATGTCACGTAAATCCTTTTGAAGCTATGTTAAAGGTATTTTTCCCCTTGTCCAAAACTAAGCCTTGTTTTTTGAACCCACATAGACCAAATTTCCAAATTTAAACAGAAACATTTGGCCAATGTAAATTGTCAAGAGCTATGGAGAACACCTGCTCTTTCAAGCATCTTTTGGCAGGATGCACTAACTATTCCAAAATATAATTTAGGAATTGAATTACTTTCATCATTTTAGTACACCAACAAAACTAGCCTCTGGGTAAAGTACAGTGAGAATGAGTTTGGGGGTAAGGGTGGGCACGATGACCATGAAGTCCTTGAGAAGCAGTTCTCGTGACAATAAGGCTCAGAAGGCTTTGCTGTCTTTCAAGGGAAATCATGGCAAATCATTGAAAAGGAAGACCTAGTTAGCAATACTAGTTGAAGACCTAGCAACAAGAGGATTATTTTAAAAATTAACTGAAGTACAAAAAGGAAAATGATCAGATACCAGAGCAGTGTAGAAAAATCCATAGTTTTCCTCTATATTATCTATAACCAACGAGAAAACATAACAGAAAAAAAATGCCACTTACCATAGCAACTACTAGGAAATACTTAGATAAGACTAAGACTATACAAATACAAGCAAGATTTTCATTTCTAAAAAACCTCTAAAATATATTTTCTAGATGTTAAAAAAGATGAATATATACAGTGATATAACATATAATTAAAATTAAAATGTTAACTGTCTCCAAACAATACGGCAATTTCAATGCTATCCATATGGAGTCGACAAGTGGACTTTTCACCAAACTGCATCAACTGATTCTCAACTTCACGGCGAAAACTAAATACACGATAATATGCAAGGCAATTTTGGAGAAGAAAAATAAAGGGCAAATGCCTACCTGATATCCAAACATACCACAGACTATAATAACTAAGAATGTAAACTAGAAAGGAACCAAGAACCCAAACAAAACACAGAATATATGTGAATCTAGAGTATGACATTGTGTCACTTAAATCAATGGGTAAAAGACTATTCAAAAAAGATGAACTATGGAACAATTGACCATTCATATTTTTTAAGTAAAATTTTTCACACACAAAAGTCAAGAAAAATGAAAAACATCTCAATATAAACAGCAGATTAAATAGCTATGCTTAAAAATCTAAGCATCAATGTAAATGAAGTTGAGATTGGGATAATCTTTTTAAACAAGACATGAAAAGCCAAAAGACATTTTAAAAGTTTGATGAATTTTATAAGATCAAATTTTAAATTTTCCAGGAGACAAAAGACCCTATAAACCAAAAAATAGGGAGAAAATATTTATAATGGATATAACAAAGAATTGCTAACTGTGTCAGCTCCTTCATAGTACTTAGCCTCTCAGTGCCATAATTTTTTAATATGTAAAATGAAAATAATAAAAGTAAACTACCTTGAAATATTGTTGTAATTAAATGAGGTTATATATAAATTTAGAATAGTGTCTGGCAAATACTAAGTGTACACGCTGCTGCTGCTGCTAAGTCGCTTCAGTTGTGTCCGACTCTGTGCGACCCCACAGATGGCAGCCCACCAGGCTCCCCCATATACACACACACACACACACACACACACACACACACACACAACTGTATGTGCTGCATGCTAAGTTATTTCAGTCATGTCTGATTCCTTGCAACCCTATGGACTGGAGCCCACCAGGCTCCTCTGTACATAGGATTCTTTAGGCAAGAATACTGGAGTGGATTGCCATCTCCTCCTCCCGGGAATTTTCCTGGCCCAGTGATCAAACCCACAACTCTTATATCTCCTGCATTGGCAGGCGGATTCTCTACTGCTAGTGCCACCTGGGAAGCCCATATAGATAACTACATAAGTCAAAAAGAAAAAGACAAAAAAACAAAGGCTGGAACACAAAATATTCACCTAAAGGAAATACAAATGATTAACTACATGACAAGATTAGCCATATAAAAAGGTTAATTGTATGAAAAGATTAATATGAAACAGTAGATGAAAAAGTAGTCAACTTCACTAATAAGCAGGGTAATATAAAAAACAGTGGGAGACCATCTGTCAATCACAAGAATGGCCAAACTAAAAAATAACAATGTTAAAAACTGAGGTGAGAGTATAGGGAAATTCTAGTAATAGTAATGCAAGGGTAGCCACTTTGGAGAGCCAGATCAATGTACTCATTTAAATTTAAAGGCACACATCAATGACAAAGTGATCCCAATTCTCATTATCTCATTATCTACTCAGAGTACACTGTGTAATTTAAGAGACCCAGTGCAAATTGCAAATGCAAACCCAAGGGCAGGGAAGGGCCACGAAGGACAGATGACTGAAAATTGTAAGCTGTGTTCGATTCCTAGACCTGGAAAGGTGAGGAGCCTCCAGTGAGTGACCCCTGCAGAGCTGCCCCAAAGGTACTGTGTCCAGCAACCAAGCTCAGCCCACCCCACATCTGTGACCAGACCACCTGTGACCAGGGAGTGATGGACAATAGTGAAACACAACCCGCTTTCTCCCCTAGCAATTCCACTGCACACACAGACACAAGCTCACAGAAACACACACACAGCCCAGTCACTGCCCCGAGCGGCACACCCCAAGGATCACCAGATCATGGGCGAGGCACTGCTGGAGTAGCTAGGGATCCAGAGGGCATAGAGTGGAGACAGCAAACCTGTTATGCAGAGGGGATGGGACCCCTTGAGCTAAAAACCTCCGCACGTGCTGCGCTGTCCTGTTGAATTTGACTTAGAAAACAGATTCAAAGATAAGATCATTATTAATTTCAAGATAGGAAACACAGAGCCTTAAGCCAAAAGTGGGTCCCCTCTGAGTGAGGGCTCCTGGGAAGCTGGTGCAGAGCGCTGCTGCAGTCATCTCTCCCCTCAAGGAACAACCACAAACAGAAGACATCTATTCTGGCCTTTGAGTTATTTGAGCAACTATCCTAGAGCAGAGGCCTCCAGAGAACAAGGCCTACCCCCAACCCCTGCACACAGCTCCCCAAGTGGCTTTTTACATCCTCATCCTAAAAAGATGAAAGAAGACCTTAACATTGTAATCACCTAACATTTGAACAAAAATTCCAAAGGGAAGACACAGATAAAGATCTAAAAAGAAAAAAAAAAAGTGATGCCAGAGGGAAAGAATAATTTGGGGGAATGAAGCATTTAAAAACCTCTAACTCCTATCTTCAGAAATCCCAAGATGCTATTTTTCCATAGAAAAATAAGAGATCATTTAAAAAGGAAGAGTCAAAGAAAAAAACAGAAATACTTACATTTGAAAGTATATTAAGTTTTTAAAAACCAAAGGACAATTTGGAAGTAAAGTCAAATATACCAAGAAGGAGAATAAAAAGAAGAGAATTAAAAAATATAAATGAAGAATTAATCTGCATGACCCAAGCATCAGACATTTCATTCTAATAGGAATTCTAGAAAGAGATAGAGATAATGAAAGAGAAAAATTATGTAATAAACAGTACAGTTAAGTTCCATGAGTGAAAGACATGAGATTCCAAAGTAAAAGACTTACGTTAAAAGAAGAAGACCCACAGTCAGAGAAATAGCTGGAAAGTTTTATAATGCTAAGAATAAGGATGTTGTAAGCTTTCAGATGGGGCAAAAAAAAAAAAGGTTATGGACACAGGAAGTTGATCACCTTCAGACTGCTCACAATAATATTAGATGCCTTCATTATCATAAGGAGAAATAACCTTGAAACTTTAATCCTTAGTCAACCAAGTTATCAATAAAGTTTTAAGGGAGAAAAAAATATGTTCATCATGCACAAAAATTTACCCCTCAGATACCTTTTCCTAGTAAGTTACTTGAGAAAACCCTAAATCAAAAAAGACATGAAAATAAGAAGTGAGACAAACATTCTAGAGAAGCAGTGAGGATAAAAGCTGGGAACAGTCCTAGAGAATAGTCTGAATGGGAACAATTGAATGATGGCCCTGAGAAGATCTCTGGAAAGGAAGAGTCCATAGTTTACTGAAAGGAGTTTTTGAAAATAAGATGATAAAGGCAAATGATGTGAGAAAATAAAATGCCATCAAAACAAAAAATGAAAACTATATACTGAAAAATCATAGATAGCATATATTCTTTGCGTATGTCTTAACTACATAGTTACAAGAATGTAAATGCCATTTGTTGGTTTTCAACTTTTAGATTCAACTTAATAAAGCACATAATCCCAGTTAACACTGTAAAGGGTATTGGTTATAAAATAAATTGGAAGGGTGAAAAGGAAAGGAAATCAGAAAGAAAAGGTAGCATCAATTATATAAAATCAGAATCCATATATATATATATATATGATTGATAAGAGACAAACATTTAAATATTTTAACTATAATATTATTGCAGAGAGCCAATAGAGAAACTTCATGCAATGTTAGGACCATATTGGAGGAAAATGAGAAGGGAAGTAGCAACAACATAAGCAAGGGGAATCATAGTTCATCAAGAAGGAAGTCACTATACTGTCTGCAATTGAAACTCACTAATAATGATATGGGCATAGATTATTTTGACACCTGGATATAATACCAACAGGCACATGCTCATACTGGTTGCCCATGAGAAGTGGGGCTGGTGGCCATGAAGCAGAAATTGTTGCATCTTAACATTAGCCTTTCTTGTCCTTTTTGATTTTTCAATCAGGGGCATTTATTGCTTTGATACAAATAATACTGAGGAAAAAATGAAATAAGGGGAAATATTGAAGTAGATTTGTTATGTATCATCAAAGACATCTCTAAGACATATGATTGAATGATAAATGCATTTTAGAGAAAGGTACCTAGAGATGATCTCATTTATTTTGGAAACCAAAAAACAATTCAACAAAAAATCCACAGTACAACATTGTAAAACATGTATGAATATATATAGACAAATGTATTTAAAATACATTAGAAATCATCTGGAAGTATCCACACCAAACCAATGTCCAATATTACCTCTCAGAAAGGAATAGAAACCTGGGGATGGTCCGAAATACTATAATATTTTATAAAGAAAATAAATTCATGTGTTACTTTGTAATTTAAAGTAAATGTTAAAAGTAATAGCAGATCTTGACCTGTTAATTGATAAGTCCTGATTAGCATGTGAGGTTTGTATAGCTTTGGTCCAATTTCCTTTTTAATTTCTACAGTATTACAATTTGGCTTGTAAACAAATTCAATTCATTAATACTGAAAACACTTTCTTATCTTAAAAAATCAATAGCTCCTTCGATAGCTCTTGCTATATCTTTGAATAATTAGAGTCACCCTCTCTGATAATGTGTGTGCTGCTTAGGGAAGCATGCACATTTTGCTCTGCTTTAATTTGTTCATCTATTAAACTTGGTTTAATTTTAATTATCCAGCAACCATTAGCATGCACTTTTATGCAGAGAGGAAAGGCAAGCTTAAATCTGTACTCCCTGAGTAACACTGTTTATTACATTTACCAGTGGGTAAAATAAAATTAAAACTTTTGCAGGAATTTATAGATGCAAATAAAAACATTCAACATCCCTTTGAGGTAGGGCTGTAGACAGAGGTGGGTACCATGAGCATTTCAGAAACTCAAATAAGAGGGGCAAAATATTCTAGTCATTCATGCAAGAAAGTGAAGCAGGTGGTTTCCTTTATGGCCTTTTCCTGGACGCCCCAACATGACATCTATTTCAAATATTCCACCTTGTTGTCTCTGTGGAGCATTAAAGAACTCATAAAAATTCCAGCAACTTGGGATGCAAAACACATCACATTTAGTAACCATATTGTCTGAACCACTGGTGCAAGAGATAGTTTGCCATAGTCTAAGCACTAGATATGATGCACCTGGTTCTGAGATGGGTTATCTGCTAAGGTACCAAGAGTCTTAGCAGCTACACGAAGGCAGCAGGGCAAATTCACATCACACATTAGAGATACAAAGTTTTAGAGACAAAGCCAAACACCCAGAATAATGGTTCCAGGAATTTGATCATGGAAAGCAAAAAAAGAAACAGAAACGCAGGAGCACAGCCATCCCATCCTTCTGGCCTCCTCCCTATCTGGCAAAGGAAGACTAGTTTGGGGACACGGAATGTGAGAGCCTAAGGTTTCTAGCTTCACTTGGTTGTGAATGTGGGTGATCACATCTCTCCCTCCCAGTCTCTCCCCAAACTCCTGTGAAACATAATAAAGTAAGGCTAACTTGCACCTAGTATTAATAGATAAATAAGTCCTGAAGATCTAATGCACAGTACAGGGATTAGAGTCAATATTGCATTACAATCATCACACTTACTAAGAGATTAGATCTTAATGATTCCCACCACAATGTGAAATGATAAATATGGGACATGAGGGGCTAGTTAATACTACAATGGTAATCACATTGCAATATATAGATGTATCGAATCAACACGTTGTACAACTTAAACTTACACAATGTTTCATGTTGAATATATTTCCATTTAAAAAATGTAAAGCCAAGCTAGATTTTTGAAAAAGAAAGGCTATGAAATGGCCCTTTGTTGATTATTTTGTCCCACTGGTTTCTTTTTAAAAATTTTATTGGAGTATAGTTGCTTTACAATGTTGTGTGAGTTTCAGGTATAGAACAAAGTGAATCAGTTATAAATATACTTGTATCCACTCTTTTTTCTTTTAGATTCTTCTCCCATATAGGCCATTACAGATTATTGAGTAGAATTCCTTGGGCAATACAACAGGTTCTTATTAGTTATCTATTTTATACATGTATGTATGCTCAGCATACACCAAAGCATGTGTATGCTCTGTAATGTTCAACTCTTTGCAACCCCATGGACTATATAGTTCACCACGCTCCTCTGTAGATGGCATTTTCCAAGCAACAATATTGGGGTGGGTTGCCATTTCCTACTCTGTGTCTCCTGCATTGGCAGGTGGATTTTTTTTACAATTTGAACCACCTGGAAGCCCCATTTTATATATACATAGTACTATATATATGTCAATCCCAATCTCTTAAGTTCTTCCTCCTCCACCCCCTATCTACTAGCCATAAAAAAGAATAAAATGATGCCATTTGGAGCAATGTAGATGGACCTAGAGATAGTCACACTGCGTGAAGTCTAAGTCAGACACAGAAATAAAATATATATGATATCATTTATATGTGGAATCTTAAAAAAGGGGTACAAATGACATATGTCCCATTAGATTTTGATTTCAAGCTTTCACAGTCCCTTTAGGCTCCTTATTCCACCTGTTCCCTCTGAGGTCTCAGGAAATGGCACAGCAGCTTCCCCTCCTCCCCCACCTCTAAGAAGCCTCTGTTACACAAACCTATTTGCATCTGCTTACTTCCTCCTGTGCTGTGAGCTTAGTTGCTTTAGACATGTCTGACTCTTTGCAAACCTGTGCACTGTAGCCTGCCTGGCTCCTTTGCCCATGGAATTCTCCAGGCAAGAATACTGGACTGGGCTTGCCATGCCGTCCTCCAGGGGACCTTCCCAACCCTCCTACATCTCCATATTCATAGATGAGAAAACACTGCCTGAGCAAAGCCAATCTTTCACTTGTGCTCTGGATTTTCTTTGCTGCTGATCTCCTCAAGAATGTGAAAGTCAAAGTCACTCAGTCGTGTCTGACTCTTTGTGACCCCATGGATGATTATAGCCCACCAGGCTCGCCTGTTCATGGATTTCTCCTGGGAAGAATTTGAGTGGGTTGCCATTCCCTTCTCCAGGGGATCTTCCCAACCCAGGGACTGAACCACCGTCTCCTGCATTGCAGGCAGATTCTTTTCCGAGCCATCGACCTGTGATCAGGAATGTACACTAACAGATACCTAACTTCTCCATTGTCCTGAGGGGAGACTTGCCCCCACTTAACTTGTCCCATCAGTCTTAGCTCTCCTAGTTCTGAATCATGGTCTCTAAAGTTTTGCTAAATGCCCCTTCATGCCTCTGAGCCATGTGACTGCCTCTGACCCATGCTGTGTTCCCTGTTATACTTCCCATATCCACTGTTTGTCTAACTCTATTTTAATTGTTAAGATACTGAAAGGCATTACTGATTCTAGAAAGCCAGCTTTGACACTCTCCCAGTTTAAGTTAAATATGTCTTCTCTCTACTCTCACAGTATCCAATGTTTATAATTTAATTATTGGTCAGTTTCCACTTGTCTGTGAGCTTCTTGGGAGTAGAGACCATGTGATAACACTTTTGTAGAATAGGCAGTCAATAAACATTTGCCAAATGAACAAATGAAGCATTTTTCACCTATTGTTGCATTTTTCCTGTTTTAAAGTAACCAAATTGAGAGTTTCTTTCCCCAGTATACTTCCTAACACAGTACCTAGCAATAAAGAAGCTGAAGGGCAAAGAATAAAACCTACCTGCAGAGCACATCCTGTCCAAAGAAATCAAGAGCCTCTTATCTGCTCTTATGTAAAAAATACACTGAGAAAAAAGAATTACATATATACTAAATCATCCAAGATATTCTCTCACAATAGGAAACCTTTCATTGCTCAATAATATTTTTCCTCTAGAGGAAGAGAAATTTTTTCTCCTGTTTGACATTGTAAAACATTAATTTCTCCCACAAAACTCTAAGAAAGATTTCCTTTCTTTTCTAAATTTTCTCTGAGATGGAAAAGAGAATTTTTTTTCAATCAACATAGGTATTGGTCTTTAAACAAAATATTCCTAAATCAGAAGGATATGAAACTAAACATTTCTTTGAAAACAGGACTTTATAAAAAGTATGCTGACATTTATGTGCAATAAAAACTGATTTATAAACACAGGACCATTAATTAATTCAACATCATAATCTAATAATCAGCAAGGCAAAAGGAGAAAGTTGTATATGTCCCAAATTCAACTGTAATAAATGTGGTATTGCTCTTTCAGACAACATAGTAGCCTGGAGCCACCATCACCTCATAACTCTTGGTGGAAGACGGGGGCACCTCCCACCACAAAAGCTAGGTATGTCTTTCCCAGCCTGTCTTGGTGCCAGATGCAGACTGTGACCAAACTCTGCCCATCAGATGAAATGAGCTCCTCTTTGAATCAGCCCAGTAAAGCAAGCACCACATATATCCTTCCTAGTGAAAGCAGTGGCAGCTCCAAGCAGTTTCTGGACTTGGCCAAGGGAGCTGGTGTGGAGCTTCTGGTGGGAGTATTTAGTGCTCACAGTTGGAAGCATCATCTGCATAAGCCGCAGCATCATTGCCCAGACATGCAACAATGGTTTATCCTCTGGAACTTCTCTGAGGTAGATTTTAGGCATTTTTCCTGGTAGCTTATCTCTATGTTTAGTTCTCCAGCCTTTCCAGAGGTATTCTAACTGTCTCATTCCCATTAATAAATCTCTTTTCTGCTTCAAACAGCCAGAGTAGAGTAATGTTTCCTATTTGCAACTAAAAGCTCTGCCTGGAGGAAGAAATGACGACCCACTCTAGTACTCTCGCCTGGAAACTTCCATGGACAGAGGAGCCTGGCAGGCTACAGTCCACGGGGTCACACAGAGTCCAATGCCACTGCACACAAGAGCCCTGATACAGAAGTAAACATTTCAACTTAATAAGTTCTTCTCAGTTTTTCTCCCTCAATAGAGCAGAACAGAGGAGAGAGGCAGGAGGGGAGAGACTAGGATAGATGTGTATGATCTGTGATGTGAGCCAGTAGTTAGCCAAACGTCTGCAGGTCACCTGCACCATAGTCATGAGGAACACGCTTGTCCAAACGTAGATCCCCCAGACCCACTAAACCCAAAGCAGTGCACAAACCTGTGAGACCATGTTTCTAACAAGAAGTCCAGGGGATTATCACAGAGAGGAAAGTTCAGGAGCCACTGCCATAAAATGAAATCCTTAAGGGTCGCAGCTGTTCCTTCCTTATGTCTGTGCCTGACAATCCCATCCATTAACTATTAGAAGAGTGTTGTTACAAAGCAGAAAATAGTTAAACATTGGACAAGGCACTTGATACCTCTGGGCTTTCATTTTCTTGAGGCTTAAAGGTTTCTTGAACTTGTGACATAAGACTGAATATAAATTTTTACAAGATAAATGGCCCATGTTCATTATTTCATAATCTGAAGAATTAATGAAATTACAGTAGTAATGACAAAGGCCTGTGTAGATAAAATTATATATCGATACTTAAACATGGGGTGATTTAAATTTAAATAGATAAGATGAACGTGAGTAGTGATAAGATCTTAAGACTCATTTCAATGGAAATCAAAATAAGTAAATCAAAATAAAGTATCTGTAGGCCCTGACACTAAGAAAAACAGGAATTTATTTTATAAAATATGGAGCATCTTTGCCATAATGTTTCTATAAACTCCACTTCTAGGGATTTAAACCTGTAAATGAAAGTGTTAGTCACTCAGTCATGCCCAACTCTTTGCAACCCCACAGACTGTAGCCTGTCAGCCTTCCCAGTCCATGGGATTTTTCCAGGCAAGAACACTGGAGTGGGTTGCCATTTCCTTCCCCAGTGGATCTTCCCAGCCCAGGGATTGAACCTGGGTCTTCCATGTTGCAGGCAGTCTCTACCAGCTGAGTCAAAGTTCACAATTAATCCTCTAACAAAATTTCCAAATATTATAATAATATCTTATAATAGCAACACCTGTCTTAACATTAAACTTACTAAATACTAGTGCTCCAGTTCCTACCTCCTACCTCTCTCAAACCATCTGCATTCTCTCATCCATGTCTTTAAATATATTATCCTGTTATTAAGGCTTGGAAATAGAATTTCACAGCAGACAAATTGTCCATTGTCCCCTTTCTCCCCTACGTTTCCTGGTCTCCTTGCAATTAGATGAAGTCATGCAACTATTTCTTTCCAGTGAAGTGGCAGTGACATTGATATGTGCTGCTTCCAGTTCAAGGGAATGAAAACTCATAGGAGATTCTACAACACTCTCCTTTCCTAGAATGGAGACTAAGAAACTAGGCAGGCTGAAGGTTCTAGATGGGCACCCAGAAGTGCTGAAGCCTAGGTCACCAAGTGATATAGTGGGACTCAGACCCCCTAACAGCCCTGCAGGAACATGAAATGCAAAAGAGAAGTGAACTACTGCATCCAACCCCAGAGCATTAAAATTATTTCAGCATCATAACTAAATTCATATATGTATCTTCTAATATTGGCCACCTCATGCAAAGAGTTGACTCATTGGAAAAGACTTTGATGCTGGGAGGGATTGGGGGCAGGAGGAGAAGGGGACGACAGAGGATGAGATGGCTGGATGGCATCACTGACTCAATGGACGTTGAGTCTGAGTGAACTCTGGGAGTTGGTGATGGACAGGGAGGCCTGGTGTGCTGCAATTCATGGGGTTGCAAAGAGTCGGACATGACTGAGCTACTGAACTGAACTGAATATAAACATTTTCCCCATTCTATAACTTATGAGCACATAGTTGAGTTATAAGGAGTAGAGTGAAGAACAGGAAAGAAGTGAATTGAGGTCAGTTGTACTCCTCTCCTAATGGAGACTGGCAGCCCCTACCCATCTCTCACACATTGCAAGGAAAGGCAAGAACCAGCCTATACACAGGTGGGTGCTATCTGCTCAAGAACCACATAGAGTTGTCTGAATATCAGAAATTCAAACTATCCAGAAACTGACTAAAAAATTATCCCCTTTAAAGTATGTTAAAAGAGGAAATTTAGACAATGGCTGATATTTCTTATCTGCAACAACAAATTTACTTTTTATGAGTGGGAAACATATATAGCCATGTATGATATGTAAGAAAATGCCCCTAAAAATTCTGGAGCATTCACAGAAGTATTCTTTTGGTTTTAAAGTTTTGTTTTGGGGAATACAACTAAATCTGCAAGCATTTTTGGCAGGAAGGTACTAAGTTAATCAATGTCTATGGAGAATTTGAGTGTATCACTTAAAAATCACTTTAATAAAGAAGACACATAAAGTCCAAATTCTTGTGTGTGCTTAGTCACTCAGTCATGTCTGACTCTTTGTGACCCCATGGACTATAGCCTGCCAAGTTCCTCTACCTATGGAATTTTCCAGGCAAGAATACTGGAGTAGGATGCCATTTCCTACTACAGGGGATCTTCTTGACCTAGGGATTGAACCCACATTTCTTGCATCTCCTGCATTGGCAGGTGGATTCTTTACCATCAACGTCACCTGGGAAGCCCTCTAAATTCTTATTCTAGTGAAGGTGAAAGTCACTCAGTCATGTGAAAGTCACTCAGTCGTGTCCAACTCTTTGTGACCCCATGGACTATATAGTCCATGGAGTTCTCCAGGCCAGAATACTGGAGTGGATAGCCTTTCACTTCTCCAGGGGATCTTCCAACCCAGGGATTGAACCCAGGTCTCCTGCATTGCAGGTGGATTCTTTACCAGCTGAGCCACAAGGGAAGCCCTATATACATAAGAGAGAGCAGAGGTGATGCTCACCCACTTGTCTTGCTACACACTGAGCGATGGAATCTATTCCCCATGAAAGCAAGTGTGTAATATATCTCTTCTGAACTAAGTGACTATGGTCCTCTTGAGCTTCTTCCTCTGTCTAGGGATGGAAATTTCTCCTGCAGGATACTTCAGTGAAGTTACAAAAGTACCCATACCAGAATCCCCTTCCAATGGAGAATGAAATTAGGTTAAGACCTGCAGAGTGAAAAACAAATTGAATTGAATTGAATGAATGGCTATCTGATCCATACTCAGGCTCATCTCCAAGCAGAAACTTGAGTTTCAAGGCAGAACTGGCATCAACAAGAACATGCTCTTGGTCCATGTGGCAGAGCTCACAGCTGACTGTGCAACTACCCAGAAATGCACCCCTGAGTCAACTTCTTTTTTGAAACTGTCTTGGTCTCTAACATTTTTTAAAAATAGATTGACTATGTCTAAACAGTTCTATCCATCTCTTTAGAGGATTTTCTAATGTGCAATTGCAAGATTAGAATAATAAACCTTTGGTGAATAAAAAGTCTAAAGAAAACCTTTCACAGTGACATTTGCAAAGCATAGCTGTCTGTATTATCTGTCAAGTCTAAAATCACTTTATAGAAACAAGTTAGGAAACATTAGGCAAATTAGACAAACTAGGACATCTTTTTTAGAACGAAACACAATCCAGGTGTCAGACTGTCAAATTATGGTATCCGTCTCTACCTCAGAATGGAATGGGCATCAACTCATAAACCATAGCCTGGCTGGCAGATGTGTTGGACCTTCTTTCCACAGAAATACAAACCCATGCTTTGATCTAACAGTATCTTTGGTGGTGCACACATATTCACAGTTAATCTGGCCTCCAAAGAGGAGGCTTATTTTATTGTGATAGTATGCGTCCTGGGCATTTCCTATTCCAATTTGCATACCTTCTTACTTCACAAGTACAGGTAGTGTGGAAATATACATGGATCTTGGCCTCAGTTCAATCTGGATTTGATCCCAATTCTGTTACTTTCTATCTGTGAAATCATAAAGAATACATTTAATCACTCTGAGCATCTGCTCATCTACAAAATATTTACTTCAAGGTGTTATTTGTAGAACGAAATTGATCCATAAGGTTTCCAGTAAATGACATATTTGATAGCTTACAGTGAAAGATATTAGATTCATGATCTCTGAAGAAGAAAATTTAGCTTCAGGACCTGGGAACAGGCTTAATCACTCAAGAGATTTTGTGTAGCAGAATTTTATTGAATTATAAAAAGGGACAGAGAAAGCTTCTGACATAGACATCAAAAGTGGGATGGAGAGTGCCCCACCCACTAGTCTTAGCAAGGGAGCTATATACTTTTTCAATTGATTATTACAGTTCAGTTCAGTCGCTCAGTCATGTCCGACTCTTTGCAACCCCATGGACTGCAGCACGCCAGGCCTCCCTGTCCATCACCAACTCCGTTGTTTACTCAAACTCATGTCCATTAAGTCAGTGATGCCATCCAACCATCTCATCCTCTGTTGTCCCCTTCTCCTTCTGCCTTCAATCTTTCCCAGCATCACGGTCTTTTCCAATAAGTCAGTTCTTCGCATCAGGTGGCCAAAGTATTGCAGCTTCAGCTTCAGTATCAGTCCTTCCAATGAATATTCAGTACTGATTTCCTTTAGGATGGACTAATTGGATCTCCTTGCAGTCCAAGGGACTCTCAAGAGTCTTCTCCAACACCACAGTTCAAAAGCATCAATTCTTTGGCGCTCAGCTTTCTTTATAGTCCAACTCTCACATCCATATATGACTACTGGAAAAATCACAGCTTTGACTAGATGGACCTTTGTTGGCAAAGTAATGTCTCTGCTTTTTTGTCTCAAGGTTGTAAAGGTCTTGCCAGACCCACTCCCACAACATACATTTTAAGATGACGGGATTAGTCAGAAGGTTCCTGTTAAGAAGGAGAAACATGTCCTCAAGCAAGATACATTGTTATATTGACTAAGACAAAGCAATGTAGAAAAAAAGTTTGTCCTTTTCTCCTCCTTGAGAACTCCATACACGTGTGTGCTCCTCAAGAGCCCCAGACCCCTTTCTCCTCCTCGGGGACCCGAGACTTCTTATCAACCTACCTAAGAATTCACTCTCTCATATTCTATTAATGATATATTCACGAATAGGTCTTATCTATCTTATCTACAAGCTTAAAAACTGTGAAAGCACAAGAAATTTTCCTTGCCCAAGCTTTTCCTTAAGAAATCCTCTTCTTCCATTTCCAGTTTTTTAAGGAATCTCCACACTGTTCTCCATAGTGGCTGTACTAGTTTGCATTCCCACCAACAGTGTAAGAGGGTTCCCTTCTCTCCACACCCTCTCCAGCATTTATTGCTTGTGGACTTTTGGATCACAGCCATTCTGACTGGCGTGAAATGGTATCTCATAGTGGTTTTGATTTGCATTTCTCTGATAATGAGTGATGTTGAGCATCTTTTCATGTGTTTATTAGCCATCTGTATGTCTTCTTTGGAGAAATGTCTATTTAGTTCTTTGGCCCATTTTTTGATTGAGTTATTTATTTTTCTGGAGTTGAGCTATAGGAGTTGCTTGTATATTTTTGAGATTAGTTGTTTGTCCGTTGCTTCATTTGCTATTATTTTCTCCCATTCTGAACGCTGTCTTTTCACCTTGCTTATGGTTTCCTTTGTTGTGCAGAAGCTTTTAAGTTTATTTTTTTTTCTAATTTTATTTTATTTTTAAACTTTACATAATTGTATTAGTTTTGCCAAATATCAAAATGAATCCGCCACAGGTATACATGTGTTCCCCATCCCGAACCCTCCTCCCTCCTCCCTCCCCATACCATCCCTCTGGGCCGTCCCAGTGCACCAGCCCCAAGCATCCAGCATCGTGCATCGAACCTGGACTGGCAACTCGTTTCCTACATGATATTTTACATGTTTCATTGCCATTCTCCCAAATCTTCCCACACTCTCCCTCTCCCACAGAGTCCATAAGACTGTTCTATACATCAGTGTCTCTTTTGCTGTCTCGTACACCGGGTTATTGTTACCATCTTTCTAAATTCCATATATATGCGTTAGTATACTGTATTTATGTTTTTCCTTCTTTTTTTTTTTTTTTTTAAGCTTTTAAGTTTAATTAGGTCCCATTTGTTTATTTTTGCTTTTATTTCCAATATTCTGGGGGGTGGGTCATACAGGATCCTCTGTGATTTATGTCAGAGAGTGTTTTGCCTATGTTCTCCTCTAGGAGTTGTATAGTTTCTGGTCTTACGTTTAGATCTTTAATCCATTTTGAGTTTATTTTTGTGTATGGTGTTAGAAAGTGTTCTAGTTTCATTCTTTTACAAGTGGTTGACCAGTTTCCCAGCACCACTTGTTAAAGAGATTGTCTTTAATCCATTGTATATTCTTGCCTCCTTTGTCAAAGATAAGGTGTCCATAGGTGCGTGGATTTATCTCTGGGCTTTCTATTTTGTTCCATTGATAAATATTTCTGTCTTTGTGCCAGTACCATACTGTCTTGATAACTGTGGCTTTGTAATAGAGCCTGAAGTCAGGTAGGTTGATTCCTCCAGTTCCATTCTTCTTTCTCAAGATTGCTTTGGCTGTTCGAGGTTTTTTGTATTTCCATACAAATTGTGAAATTATTTGTTCTAGCTCTGTGAAGAATACCGTTGGTAGCTTGATAGGGATTGCACTGAATCTATAAATTGCTTTGGGTAGTATATTCATTTTCACTATATTGATTCTTCCAATCCATGAACATGGTATATTTCTCCATCTATTAGTGTCCTCTTTGATTTCTTTCACCAATGTTTTATAGTTTTCTATATATAGGTCTTTAGTTTCTTTAGGTAGATATATTCCTAAGTATTTTATTCTTTCTTTTGCAATGGTGAATGGAATTGTTTCCTTAATTTCTCTTTCTGTTTTCTCATTATTAGTGTATAGGAATGCAAGGGATTTCTGTGTGTTGATTTTATATCCTGCAACTTTACTATATTAGTATATTAGTTCTAGTAATTTTCTAGTGGAGTCTTTAGGGTTTTCTATGTAGAGGATCATGTCATCTGCAAATAGTGAGAGTTTTACTTCTTCTTTTCCAATTTGGATTCCTTTTACTTCTTTTTCTGCTCTGATTGCTGTGGCCAAAACTTCCAAAACTATCCCACTGCTGGGCATACACACTGAGGAAACCAGAAGGGAAAGAGATACGTGTACCCCAATGTTCATCGCAGCACTGTTTATAATAGCCAGAACATGGAAGCAACCTAGATGTCCATCAGCAGATGAATGGATAAGAAAGCTATGGTACATATACACAATGGAGTATTACTCAGCCATTAAAAAGAATACATTTGAATCAGTCCTAATGAGGTGGATGAAACTGGAGCCTATTATACAGAGTGAAGTAAGCCAGAAGGAAAAACACCAATACAGTATAATAACGCATATATATGGAATATAGAAAGATGGTAACAATAACCCAGTGTACGAGACAGCAAAAGAGACACTGATGTATAGAACAGTCTTATGGACTCTATGGGAGAGGGAGAGGGTGGGAAGATTTGGGAGAATGGCATTGAAACATGTAAAATATCATGTATGAAACGAGATGCCAGTCCAGGTTCGATGCACGATACTGGATGCTTGGGGCTAGTGCACTGGGACGACCCAGAGGGATGGTATGGGGAGGGAGGAGGGTTCAGGATGGGGAACACATGTATACCTGTGGCGGATTCATTTTGATATTTGGCAAAACTAATACAATTATGTAAAGTTTAAAAATAAAATAAAATTTAAAGTTATATAAAAAAAAAGAAATCCTCTTCTTCCAACCATCTTTCAAGATCACAAGAGCCAATTGTCTAACCTGAGGACTCAGACCTACTTTATTCAAGGCAAAGGTTTAGGGATATAAAATCTGCCCTGAGTTGACAACTGCAAGGTACTCAGTAATTACTCAAGACAGAAGTTCAGAAGTGACTGTACATTTCATAACCTTAAAAAACAGACAAGAAAACCATGCCCATCTGAAGTCTTTACAGATCTCAGTAATTGATAACCTCTTGAAAACTGAAACTCCATTAATCTTAAAAATGGTACAAATATGTTCATGACAAAGTCCAGTTTTTCCTTCCACATATTAAAAGAAAGCAGGTAAACTATCCTGACTTTCTAACATTAAAATGGAAAATGGTTAATTTCATATTTTAGTAAATTCACTTTATCTAAGCAATTTTCTAATTTCACCATTAACTTGTTGCCTTTGTTATTTACTAATACTTTCTAATTTTATGTTGATTCTCTTACAATATTTTCTCAGTTTCCAAAAATTGCAGAAGCATTTTAGCTAAGAAAAAAATGCAGTAGCTTATGTATATTGAGTTCTGTACTGTTTTCCAAAAATTATGCTATATGCAAAGAACACTGCTGGTGAACCATTAAACAATTAGAAGATAAATGCCGAGTGGAAATTAAGTTCTTTTCAGTCAGTCACCATCCTAGTGTTTTATCTATAAAGTTGTCATGAGATATTTAATCACAATTGTGTAGAATCATATAGAATTGGAATTTTAAAAATGAGTTTTTCTCATGTTAGCCCCATTTTTATCTAATAGGGGAGTTTTTCTCATGAAGCACTTAAGAATTAATAAATTATATTACCATGAATTCATTCTGATGATATAATAAGTATAAGATTTAACAATCATGAAAACAAAAACAAATTTGGCAATTTATGCTATTACAGAAAAAGGATTTACAGGCATGAGACATGCTTAATTGTGTTCATTTCCTCTTTTCTCTATAAAATATATCTTTAAAGGGAAAAGATATAATCTTCATCTTTCATGAAACTGTGTAATTTCCTTAATTGGTAGAATCTAAGCAAATGATAAAAAATAATTTAGACTTTCATAAAAAATGTTGTGTGTGAACAAAGTGTTCTTCAGAACTCCAGTAGTAAGGAATTCCAATAGTAATAAGAGGAACGCATAGGATTGTTTAAATTGAACAGAATTTAGTGAAGATACCCTCTAAATAAAATCAGACAGAATAAGTATGTTAATGCATTGCCCTTGTACCTTCTTCCGTGATACTCTTACCAATAAATGCTTTCCTTCATGCCACCTTCAAAGTATTCAGCTCAAACCTGCAAAGCCAGACATATGGGCACAATGCCCATCTTCTCTATATATCCCATCTTTTCTAGATACACATTCTGTTTCACTACAGATTACATCAAGACCAAAGACCCCTACTAAAAGGTGAATCTTTTTTTTTTTCTTTTGACACCTTGAAGCATAATAGAGTTGTTATAGATTCTAAACTCATTAACACCATATATTTAGTCTCTAATTAAATTCCCAATTGATTTTTTTGAGGTCATTTTCATCTTAGAAATTTAGGGAACATTCTTTGTTTCAAATTCCAATAGTGACAGACTTCAGAATTGTAAAAGACTGCTCTTTACAATAAGATTTAATATTTTAAAGAAATATACATATGCCCATAAAGTTTTGGATGATTACACTCCAATTTGCATAACTATTATTTATGTGAAAAGGGAACAGAAAGTAATACTCCTCCAATTAAAATAAATAAATACAATTTTTTAAAAAAGAAAAGGAAATGGTACTTTACATTTTCTTAGTTTTGTTTTTGTTTACTACTTTTACCATAATGAACCTATATTAATAACTATTTTTAAACCTTTCAGAAAAAAATGTTTGCTGTTCATATTATAAAATATGGAAAAAAGTAGATTTTTTTCTCACCATCACCATTACCACCAAAGGATAAAAACAAGGTATTAATCCACTGAATAAAGTATTTGGGGTTCTCTCTTTATTAATGAGAGGGGAAAAAAAAAAAGTAAAGCAGTTTTTATGCAACTAATACAAGATTTCCCCTTATCCAGACTGTTGAAAAGTCAGAGGGTCAGACACAATTATAACTAGAAACAGACTGATGTGGTATCTAAGTTGGAGAGCTCAGGCAGCCAAAATTCATAATATAGCAGCTTTCAAATATTGATGAGTGACTGTAGAAAGAGCAATAACATGAGAAATGATGGACTTTGGAAGAAGGCTTTTGAAGAGAAGTGAGATTTATCATAGAAAATTGAATGAAACTTAATAGAATAGCCAGACTTTCAATGAGCAATTAAGAAAGGATAAGTGAAAGAAAAATTAGAATCACCTCCTATAAAACTGAAAATACAAAGAATACGCACTCTGACTTGTATAATGTGGTGAACACATAAATATTGAATTGTGCTACTTATTAATAATACATTGAAAACATCTTAAGATCCATAAAAGAAACTTGTACAGAAGAAAATGCAACTTATCCAGAGACACTGGAGTATTCTCTAAAGAAATCAAAAGGTAGAATCATGACCAAAAGAAAAAAACAGCCCTTCATATATTGTGTATACTGTGCATAGCATGAAAATGCGTGCATCACCTCTTCCCCTCAGTTTATATGTTTTTTCATAAGTTGGTCCTAGGTTTACATGCTACACTCTTCCTGGGTATTTAGAGATTTTTTTAACATGCACGAAAAAACAAACAAAACCACAAAAGCAAAATATGTAAGGCATTTCTAACTTAGATATAACTCATAAAATGAGTCCTTCCATCTTCATTTAATCTATCAATGACCACCAGAGAGTCTGGAATCTAAACTCTATGGGTTTCAATGAAGGTCAGAAGAAGTTTAAAGTTTGTAGTAAATTTCAGTGAATAAGTAAAATGTGGGAGAATACCAGTGATCTAGAAACCTCAACTAACATTCTAGTATAATGTTCCAAAAACCCACAAACAAGAAAACAAATAGTCAGAAATATAAAACGGTCATGTAATACATGGCTCTATTTCTTCAAGGAAGATAAAAACAAAGATTATGAGTCAAGCCCAACTTGCGAAGAAATCTAAAAAAACTACTATATTCAAATTACCTGAGACCCACTTTCCCCCACATACGACCATTTTCCCCAGCCTAAGTCTGCGCTCCTCATGAGGTCTTAAATGGCAACACCACCACAATGAATCATACTATCTTCTCCACAAGGCAAATTTTTTGTTTTTTCACTTTGACTAGGAATTGGACGAGAATTAACTTTTAGGAAGTTCCTGGCACTATGCTCAGTGCTCCATGTGTATTGTCTAAACTTCCACTAAATGGATATGCATTTGAGTTATCAAACACCTTCTTTTTAAAACGCAAACACTTCTTAAAGAGTTGAGCCTCTATTGTCCACTCAAACTGTCTAGCAAATGTAAGGTAAGTTGTGTGAAAGGAGGCAGGAGGGGAATAGAACACAAGGAAGCTAACTTTGGACCACCATTTATTGCTCTCGGTAGGGCAAAGAAGCATCCCTCAACAGAATACCTCAGTGGAAAACGTGAAGCAACATCGGCATACTAAGTTCAGGGCACCTGGACTGAGCAATATTAGGGAATGGAAGAGAAGTACAGAAGGAAGGTGGCAGGATATTTGAAAGAACCTCCATTTCAGGATTTTTCAAGGGACCTGTGAGGGGACCAGGAATTCACTTTTCTCTTTTTCCTCTTCTTGTTTATTTCAAATTTTCAAATTTATACTATCTACTCAGTAGATATTAAATGGGTAATTTAAGCTTGACTGGAATTTGATTTGCTATCTTAATTCAAACACACCTATGCTTATTTCCAACTAGATATCTAGCTGTTACCTAAACATTGAGAGTACGATTCACCTTTTTGTGACTCCAGCAATAAACTGTATAGATAATTTCTTATTCCCAAACCTAAGAGTTAGTGTCCTGAGAATTTCTGTGGTAGAAAATTGGCAGTTAAAAATCCAAAAGAGAGGAGATACATGTCAGTGCCTGGCTAATTCATTTTGTTGTACAGGAGAAACTAAAACAAAACATTGTAAACCAACTATACTCCAATAGAAGTTAATTTTTTTTAATTAAAGATATTTTGGGGGATACAGAAGTGAGGAGCAAGATAACAAAAGAAATTGTGAAAACATTCATATGTGTTTTTCTAGTCTCTAAAACAATACCACCATCCAACTGAACAACTTAGTATACCTTTTAAAATAGAAATGATGGGAAATTCACAATAAACTTCCATTTGTCATTCTTTGAATTTGCCAAAGTTATCAGGATTTGTTTTTGTTACATTTTTATTACACGTTTGCAATTAATTTACTTTTTATTCAGTTAATTTGGTTTTCATTCCAATCCCAAAGAAAGGCAATGCCAAAGAATGCTCAAACTATCGCACAATTGCACTCATCTCACACGCTAGGAAAGTAACACTCAAAATTCTCTAAGCCAGGCTTCAACAATACGTGAACCATGAACTTCCAGATGTTCAAGGTGAATTTAGAAAAGGCAGAGGAACCAGAGATCAAATTGCCAGCATTCACTGGATCATCGAAACAGCAAGGGAGTTCCAGAAAATCATCTATTTCTGCTTTATTGACTGTGCCAAAACCTTTGACTGTGTGGATCACAATAAACTGTGAAAAATTTAAACTGAGGAAAATTCTGAGACATGGGAATAGCAGACCACCTGACCTGCC
Source organism: Bos indicus (assembly GCF_029378745.1). Taxonomy (NCBI): domain Eukaryota; kingdom Metazoa; phylum Chordata; class Mammalia; order Artiodactyla; family Bovidae; genus Bos; species Bos indicus. The sequence continues at coordinate 35,643,257 of NC_091770.1, forward strand.
TCTTGAGAAACCTATATGCAGGTCAGGAAGCAACAGTTAGAATTGGACATGGAACAGCAGACTGGTTCAAAATAGGAAAAGGAGTACATCAAGGCTGTATATTGTCACCTTGCTTATTTAACTTTTATGCAGAGTACATCATGAGAAATGCTTGGCTGAATGAAGCACATGCTGGAATCAAGATTGCCGGGGAAATATCAATAATCTCAGATATGCAGATGACACCACCCTTATGACAGAAAATGAAGAAGAACTAAAGAGCCTCTTGATGAAAGTGAAAAAGGAGAGTGAAAAGGTTGGCTTAAAGCTCAACATTCAGAAAATGAAGATCATGGCATCTGGTCCCATCACTTCATGGCAAATAGATGGGGAAATAGTGGAAACAGCATCAGACTTTATTTTGGGGGGCTCCAAAATCACTGCAGATGGTGACTGCAGCCATGAAATTAAAAGACACTTATTCCTTGGGAGAAAAGTTATGACCAACCTAGATAGCATATTAAGAAGCAGAGACATTATTTTGCCAACAAAGGTCCATCTAGTCAAGGCTATGGTTTTTCCTGTAGTCATGTATGGATGTAAGAGTTGGACTATAAAGAATGCTGAGTGCTGAAGAACTGATGCTTTTAAACTGTGGTGTAGAAGACTCTTGAGAGTCCCTTGGATTGCAAGGAGATCAAACCAGTCAGTCCTAAAGGATATCAGTCCTGAATATTCACTGGAAGGACTGATGTTGAAGCTGAAACTCCAATACTGTGGCCACCTGATGCAAAGGGCTGACTCATTTGAGAAGACCCTGATGCTGGGAAAGATTGAAGGCAGGAGAAGGGGACAACAGAGGATGAGATGGTTGGATGGCATCACTGACTAAATGCACATGAGTTTGAGTAAACTCCAGGAGTTGGTGATGGACAGGGAGGTCTAGTGTGCTGTAGTCCATGGGGTCACAAAGAATCGGACTCCACTGAGTAACTGAACTGAACTGAATCCAACCTTTCTTCTAGTCTTTAAGCATGCCCAGCTGGCCTGTTCCCATTTGAGAATGACTCTGTTTCCTTTATAAACCTTAGATCAAACATTACCTCCTCAAAAAAGCCTGTTTCCTTCCTTTAACCTATTCTTGCCCTCTACTTTCAGCCTACTGCCCAAAGTTGTCTATCTTATTACCCCACTTTATTTTGCCAACAAGGCTAATCTCTACCTGCAATGATAATATTTATTTGATTACTCACTGATTATTCCTTAACTCAAGGTTGAGCCTCATGACAGCAGAAACCTTAACTGTTTTAGCCCCCAAATCTTCCCAATACCTAGAAGAGTGCCTCGTGTGTAATCAATGAATATATTCATCTAAAGTATGACATATATGAAAACTTAGAAAAAAATAGTAGTCAAATGTTAATAATTGGTTGAGAGCCTCAAAGAAGCCACTTATGTTTTATTTTTATTTTTTATTGCAACCCATCAAAACTTATTTCAATGACCATAAAATACTTTTTAAATCACATAAAATTTTATTGGAAAAACAATTTATACCTCTTGCAATCATTTTCTAAAGTAACACTTTTATAAAGTAACTGTGTTCAAAGAATAAGGGATTTGGGGGTTAGGAAAACTAGGCACAGCAGGAAAACTGGTTTCCTTGCTAAACTTCAGTCCTCTCATCTGGAGAATACGATGCTAATACAAACACATTCCCAAGGTTCTTTCCAAATCTAATTCCCCTCCACAGGGCAGATGAAAACCCTTGCAGCATGATGCATATTTATGCGTACATGTATCACTGAGCTAGAGATGATGTTGTAGAATTCTTCTAGGTAGCAGCTGTTAAGATTGATAGCGTGGTGGCCATATGCTGAAAACATCAGAATTTCCTACTGGGTCCAAGACTGCCATAAGTTGAGTTAAAAGTGGGTGTAGACATGATCTTAATTATCAGTGAGACAGAACTGAGGAGTGAGCCTCAGTTACCCTAGGATGGACAAGGTGAGGTTCTAGAGACAGATGTATTAACTTTTATAATTTACTGAATTGTCTGTAAAAGTTTACTTTCTAAGTTCTTTGAATTCAAGCCAAGTGAATGACTTGCTATTTCTTTCATTTGAGGTTCCAAAGTATTCTTCCTTGAGATTGCTGGAGACATTTTTTCCACACTACCAAAATGTTTAGATGTTTTAAAATAAAAATATATATTTCACTTTAATTTCAAAAATATATTAGCTAAAAGATTCAGAGTACAAATAAAATTAACTAAAACTAATGTGTATTTCAAGTTACACAAATGCTTGTGCATATCTACTGGAAGATGCAACGAAGTACTCTCAGATGCTTAAACTTGGTTTAATTAGCAAGCTTGAATTAAGGGAAGGAAATCAAAAGCTATTCTATACTTTGAAGAATAGAAAAATGAAAATACCAGGAGGCATGAGAGTAAAAGTTTAGTAGAATGAGTTATAACACCAGACTTATTTGTCTGTGATAAAAGGAGCCAAATACTCTTAATTGACATAGGAATAAAGTGAAAAGCAAATTTATAGGTTGTCAAAAGGAAAGAATGAGCAAGGATGGTATTATTGCATAGAACCATTGTACCTCCATGAAAGTCCAATGACATTTTAAAAATCTGTGTGGAGTGCAGAATTTTTCTTTAATGAGCAGAATTGACCCATGCATGCCAAGATATTCTTCATCCCTGGCACTCAACACCAGTAGATGCTAGCAGCACCCCCAATTATAGTGACAAACCTAAACTCCATCAGATCTAATCTTCCTTTTATATAACAAGTAGTTCATGATATTCCCATTGTACTCCTAGAACAAAAGTCATAGATCATACACAACTCCTTACACACATGAATTTCAAAAATTCAATACAGTATGAATGGCTGAGGCCTAATGTGAAGGCAAGACAAAAGGAAAGTATAATAAAATATCATATTTATATATGTGAGTGCTCAAGCATGGCTATGTTTGGAGCCATGACCTAATCTGATCTTTTCTCCTGCCAGTGATGAGTAAGTTTGAACCTAAAAGATCACTTGTAGGCAGAGTACAGAAAATCAAAGAGCAAAGATAAGGGTAAACACTCAGATAAAAACCTGAATTAGGTAAATCATAACAGAGTAAACTTATATATAGAAACAAAACAATCAAAAAACAAATAACAAGTCAAGATGAAATATAGATTATCAAAGCAGACAAAATGAGGTAGTATGGTATTCTTGCAGACAAACCACAATCTTTCTAATAGCGCAGCATTATGAAGTCATATAAATTCAAGTAGTTAATTCTTAGATGTGTAGAACCATCTCACACACTGCAAAATATCTGTCATCCTTGGACCCAGACACTAAACATTAATAGCAATCTCCATTATTGTGACAACTTAAAACACTCCCACAGATTTCCAAACAGCCATGATGAGAACCACTTACCTGGTTAATGCCTATTATTCTCAGATTAAACATCATTACTTACCTTCTTAAGCCTAGTTTAGATCCTGTTCCTATCCCCACCCCTCAGCTCTTGGGCTCCCTTGACAACCAGTCATTCTTACCCACAACACTTGTATGAATTGTAATTGGCTTTTCAAAGTCTTATTCTCAATTATTATAGAAGCTCTGTGAGAAAATAGACTAATTCTGTCCTGCTCACTGTGCCATATCAAATGCCTACTATTGTATGTGTTTAATAAATTTTCCTGAATTAAATTCAGGTTATTTACTGCAACACTGCAGTTGAAATTCTTCTTGTTCTTCTTCAGGGCAAATTTAGATTATCCAATTAAATGAATATTTTAAATAATGCCAAAAGAGGGGAAAACATTTTTTTTTTAATGAAACTTATTGGCTGGAAAATACTTTGAAATGGAATGCCTAAGATAGCTGGTGCCAGTCGGTTTGAGTTTTTATACCATAATTCCATAGACTGGAAGGCTTATTAACAATAGAAATTTGTGTCTCACAGTTCTAGATGGCAAGAAGTCCAAAATCAAGGTACCAGGATATTCAGAATCTGGTAAGAAACTGCTTCCTGGTTCATAGAGTACTGCCATTGCCCTATACCCTCACATGGTGGAAGAGATGAGGGAGTTCTCTGGAGTCTCTTCTATAAGGACACTAAAGCCATTCACAAGTGCTCCACTCTTATGACCTAATCACTTCCCAAAGGCCCCAACCTCCAAATACTATTACACTGGGGATTAGGTTCTAACATATGAATTTGAGGGGGGAGGCAACACAAACATTCAGTTTGTGTTTAATTTGCTAGAATACATAACAGTAACTATTAAAAAAAAAGCATATGGTAATAAAGTTACTAGAATGTTCATAAGATTTTGAAAAGAATTTGTTTCCATTCATTTTGCAAAAATAAAATTTCATGAAAACATTATCAAACAAGATCAATGCTTTAAATTATTTAGAACCAAAAAAAGAACAGAGTAGTCTTTCCAAAGTTTAAAAAAATTCCGAAGAAAATAACAAGATACTTTAAGAAAAATGTTACATAATGCCCTATATCAATTGAAAGTTACCAGTTCAAGTATGCAATTTACACCCTACATCTGGCCAGTAGTTACTGATATGACTGAGGTGCTAGTGACCTGGCTCTGATACATTATTATTTATTAAATCCATACATTACCATTAAATAAAGATCACATTTTATTTATACTTTAGTTTTTGCCCAATATCCCTTTCCCATATTAGGATACTATTTAGGATACAGCATTGCATTTAGTCATCATGTCTCCTTAACCTCCTCTATACTGGGATGATTTCTCAGAACTTTTCTTTGTTTTTGGTGACCTTGATAGCTTTGAGGAGTACAGATGAGAATTTTGTAGAATATCCCTCTACTGGGATTTGTCTGATGTTTCTCCTAATTAAGCTGGAGTTATGGATTTAGGGGTGGATGGCCTCAGAGATAAAGCACCAAATATTTACATCATATCATATCATATCAAGTGTACATACTACCAACATGATTTATCACTGGTGATGTTCACCTTGGGCACCTGGCTGAGGTGGTATGTATCTACCTGCTTCTCTACTGTAAAGGAGTGTGTTTTGGGGAAGGAAGTCACCATGCATAATCTATGCTTATAGTATAGAGTGATGGTTCACATCTTGAGAACAGCTACTTATATAAATTGCTTAGAATTCTTATACACAGGAAATTTGCCAACTATTCTTTTCATTTATTCAACCATTTATTTATCTCAGTATGGACCCAGAAATACTTATCTTATACTTTGGGATATAATCCACTACTACTTCTTATTTTTCTCTCAATTTTTTTCAGCTTTGACCATTGGGAGCTCATTCAAACACATCCTATACATGCTTCCATCACTGTGCTTTTGTTTTCTTTTTGTTTGCTTTGTTTTCTGAGCATTCCTAACTGTATGTTTGGGCTTCCCTGGGGGCTCAGACAGTAAAGAATCTGACTGCAGTGCAAGAGACCCAGGTTCGATCCCTGGGTCAGGAAGATCTCCTGGAGAGCGGGATGGCTACGCATTCCAGTATTCTTGCCTGGAGAATTCCATGGACAGAAGAGCCAGGAGGGGTCTCAAAGAGTGGGACATGATTAACACTTTCATTTTACTTTATGTTACTACAAATTTCTCTAGGCTCATCTTGTATATTTAGTGGCCATAGAATTAGCTGTTTCCTCCAAGGAGCCTTTTTATAGGACAATGGCATTTGAGCCAAGAGCTGGGCTCTAGGTGTGCTGGAAACTACTGGGGTGTCATCATTCCTCTGGCCTCTTAGTTGACAGAGCAGGAAGCAGATGTGTGTATATTAAACCATGTATATACACATACATATAAATATCTGTCCAAATCTATCTATAGCAAGCAAGACACGCGTTCATTCCAGTGTCTCTAATCCTAATCCATTATCACCTGGATCATTCTAGCCTATTTCCCATCGATTATCTGCAGTCTCCCACTCCAACCAAGAGAAACCCGTCTCTTTCTTAATTGTTCAATTTCAGTATATATGTACTGTTTCAAAACTCTTAACCTGTACCTAAAATGTACTTTTCAAAGAGCTAGAACAGAGCTAAAAGCCAATAGCTGTAAGTTTAAATGACCAACAAATACCTTCATTAGTATTCTATTTACACTTTGCTCATCAACTTTAATCATTTAAGTAACAGTCTTGCATTTTTTATTCAGTCTCAGTGGTCATCAATTTATATTAATTTATCCTAATTTCACTTGTTAGCCAGGACCTAGAATCAGTCAGTATTTTCATGTAAGAACAATTGTAATCACTACACAGAATCTCAATTAAATTAACAAATTGGTGTTTTCCACAATAAATGTGTAAATAGCCTCCTGAGGCATTGTCATTAATTATTCTTTCCAGCTTAAATATTAGCTTCAGATACTTGGAAAGAGACAAGGAGAAATGACATCCCTGTGTTCCTCAGGCATTCATCCATCCACCATAATGAGAGCATTTCAAATTTTGAAAAAGAAACCTTTGGTGGGGGAGGGATGTAATCTTTCATACTATTGTAGGCTCAATGTTGCTGTATAAATTTAATCTCTTTTAAAATAGCAACATTTCTTTACTGAGCACATTCTATTGGCCAGGAGCTGTTCAGATGCACTATGAGAATTCTCTCACCAGGCCTACAAAGGTAAATATACCATCCCTGTTTTAGAGACAGGAGAAATGAAACTCAGAGAAATAAATAATTTATTCAAGGTTGAATAGCCAATAAAAATCTAAAACAAGTCTCTGTTCAGAGGCTACAGTTTATCCATTTTTATGAAAGGTGGAGTGTTGCGAAGAGTATCATCAGAAATCAATGCCTGTTCGCATATATCCAATTCCTGTTGTATAAGCAAAGAGACAAATTTAGGATGAAAAAAATAAAAAACACACATTCACTCTTTCCCTCATTTCACTTGGAACATTGTACAGGAAATAAGTTCAGGCCCCAAAAGGAAAGTAGTTCTAACAAATGACTTTGGTGAAATCAGTGGCCATATCAGGATACATTTTGGTCATCTCTAATTCAAACTGGAAAATAAATCTGGCAACAAAATAAAAAGCTTCTCACCAAAGACAGAGCCTTTTTAAATTCACTAACACTTTTCCTAGTTTGCTTTCTGAAAAACTGCACAAGGGAATGTGAATAGCTGAAAGACAATTTCAACATTTAAAAGTACAAATAATTCAGGCAAAGAAGTTTTCTAATTACTACTTGCTTACCATGCAAGCTAATTTTAATTTCCTTGCCTTTTTAATCCCTTGAAAAATGGCTTGTGTTTTGTTTTAACCCAGACAAAACATAAAGTCTAAAAATGAATTAAAGTAGTTTCTCTTCATACATTTAGTATGAATGACCTCTTTGTGCCGAAAATTTGGAAAAAGGGCAAAAACATATCAGCTATAAAATATGAACTCTTTTTCAAATTAATTAAAGGCACTTTTCAATTTTGCTTTCTTTTATGAACAGAGAATTTGATCATAAATTGGTTTTAATACTACAACTGTGTCTTTTTCTTTATATGAGGAATAAAAATAAAGAAGATGCAGTCTTAAACAAAGAAGACAGTATCTGCCTAACTGGATACAGTGAGTATGCTGGGATCTGTTTAGAGCTCAGTGCTTCTGCATACCTATAATTAAGAACAAATTCTCTGCCAAATAAACTTACACTTTGAATCTTTCTTGACTATGCCAATTATGATTTAAATCTTCCAAGATAGAGATTATTTTCTATACCTGCATAAATAACTTATATTTCAAATTCATTAATTTTAAAAGGGCACATGAAAAAAAACTTAGAGGATTAGAATGGGTCTTCTGTATATTCTGGATTCCCATGATATTTAAAGAAGTCAGCCTCTTCTGTGATTATACTGGACTCTTTTAAGTTTGGCAACAGAATTTGAAGGGTGCTCACTGTAAACAGATGTTTAGGGGAAGACTGGCTAGATAAAAGAGAAAAATAGTAACAAGTACAGGTAGATATGACATAAATAGGGGAAAGTAAATGAAAATTTTCCAAAATAAACGTAATTAATGTGTAAACATCTACAGCCTCCTCAACAATAGCAGCTTGAATTTTTTTAAATAATAATAAAATCTAGAAGCAGGTGGATTCCTAGGAACATACAACCTACCAAGACTGAATCAGGAAGAAATTAAAAATCTTAATAGACCAATTACAAGTAATGAAATTGAATCAGTAATCAGAAAACTCCAACAAAAGTCCAGGGCCAAATATCTTCACAGATGAATTCTAAGAAACATTTAAAGAAGAGATAACACCTATCCTTCTCAAACTATCCCAAAAAACTGCAGAGGAAGGAACACTTCCAAAGTCATCGACAAGGATAGCATCATCCTGATGCCAAAATCGAAGACTTCACGAAAAAAAAAGAAATCCCAGGCCAGTATCAATGATAAACATATAGGCAAAAATCATCAACACAATGTTAGTAAACCAAATACAAAAATACATTAAAAGGACCATACACACCAAGAAGAATTCATTCCAGGAATTCAAGGAAAGTTCGAAAATCTTAAATCAATCAATGTGACACCACATTAGCAAAATAAGGACTTCTCTGATAGTTCAGTGGTTAAGAATCTGCCTGCTAATGCAGGGAACACTGGTTTGATCCTGGGATCATTCCACATGCTGTGGGGAGACTAAGTCCTCACCCGGAAACTACTGAAGCCCAGGTACCCCAGAGCCCGTGTTCCACAACAAGAGAAGCTGCCACAAGGAAAACCCCACACACGACAACTGGAGAGTGGTCCCCTGCTTGCTGCAACAAGAGACTGTGCACAGGAACAAAGCCCCCAAACAGTCAAAAACAAATAGCAAAATTTTTTAATTCTTAAAACAAACACAAACCAAAAAAAAAAAAAAAAAGGATAAAAATTATATGATTACCTCAGTAGCAGCAGAAAAATCTTTTGACAGAATTTAGCATCCATTTATAATAAAAACTTTGAACAAAGTGGATGTAGAGGGAGAATAAGTGAAAGTGAAAGTTGCTCAGTCGTGTCGGACTCTTTGCAACCCCATGGACTATACAGGCCATGGAATTCTCCAGGCTAGAATACTGGAGTGGGTAGCCTTTCCCTTCTCCGGGGGATCTTCCCAACCCCGAGACGGAACCCAGGTCTCCAACATTACAGACAGATTCTTTACCAGTTGAGTTACTGGGAAGCCCAAGAATACTGGCGTGGGTAGCCTATCCCTTCTCTGGGGGATCTTCCAGACCCAGGAATCAAACCAGGGTCTCCTGCATTGCAGGTGGATTCTTTACCAACTGAGCTATCAGGGAAGCCCATAGAGGGAGCATGCTGCTGCAGCACCAGTTCAGTTCAGTTCAGTCGCTCAGTCATCTCCGACTCTTTGCAACCCCATGAATCGCAGCATGCCAGGCCTCCCTGTCCATCACCAACTCCTGGAGTTCACTCAGACTCATGCCCATCGAGTTGGTGATGCCATCCAGCCATCTCATCCTCTGTCATCCCCTTCTCCTCCTGACCCCAATCCCTCCCAGCATCAGAGTCTTTTCCAATGAGTCAACTTTTCGCATGAGGTGGCCAAACTACTGGAGTTTCAGCTTCAGCATCATTCCTTCCAAAGAAATCCCAGGGCTGATCTCCTTTAGAATGGACTGGTTGGATCTCCTTGAAGTCCAAGGGACTCGCAAGAGTCTTCTCCAACACCACAGTTCAAAAGCATCAATTCTTCGGCCCTCAGCCTTCTTCACAGTCCAACTCTCACATCCATATATGACCACAGGAAAAACCATAGCCTTGACTAGACGGACCTTTGTTGGCAAAGTAACGTCTCTGCTTTTGAATATGCTCTCTAGGTTGGACATAACTTTCCTTCCAAGGAGTAAGCGTCTTTTAATTTCGTGGCTGCAGTCACCATCTGCAGTGATTTTGGAGCCCCCCAAAATAAAGTCTAACACTGTTTGCACTGTTTCCCCATCTATTTCCCATGAAGTGATGGTACCAGATGCCATGATCTTCATTTTCTGAATGTTGAGCTTTAAGCCAACTTCAACATAATAAGGACCACAGACAACAAACCCGCAGCCAACACTCAGTTGTGTCCAACTCTTTGTGACCCATGGACTGTAGCCCACCAGGCTTGTCTGTCCATGGAATTATCCAGGAAGAGTACTGGAGTGGGTAGCCATTTTCTTCTCCAGTGAATCTTCCAGACCCAGGGGTAAAACCCATGTCTCCTGCGTTGGAAGGCAAATTCTTTATCTCTGAGCCTCCAGGGAAGCCCAGACCACATCATACCCTGCAGTGCAAAACTGAAAGTATTTCCTCTAAGATTAGAAACAAGGCAAGAATGCCCACTTTCACCACTTTTATTCAGTTCAGTATTGAAAGTCCTAGTTGGAAAGAATCAATCGGAAAGAAAAAAAAAAAAAGAAATCCAAATTGAAAGGAAAGATGTAAAACTGTCACTGTTTGCAGATGACATGATGTATCAAGAAAACCTTAAAGATACCACACACACACACACACAAAAAAAAAAAACTATTAGGAATAACAAGTTCAGTAAAGTTGCAAGATACAAAGTTAATATACAGAAATTTGTTATGTTTCTATATACTAGCAATGAACTATCAGAGAAATTTAAAAGACAATCTCCTTTATAGTTGCATCAAAAATAATAAAATACCTAGGAATAAATCTAACGAAAGAAAGAAGGTATTAGCTGCACAGTCGTGTCCAAATGAGACCCCATGGACTGTAGCCCACCAGGTTCCTCTGTCCATGGAATTCTCCAGGCAAGAATACTGGAATGGGTTGCCATTTCCTTCTCCAGGGATCAAAGGTGGGTCTCCTGCATTGCAGGCAGATTCTTTACAGTCTGAGCCACTAAGGTAGTAAGCCACTAACAAAGAAGAAGGTAAAAGATCCATACTCTAAAAACTGTAAGACATTAATGAAAGTAACTGAAGATGACACAAATAAATAGAAAGAATGCTCATGGATTGAAAGAATATTGCTAAAATGTCCATACTACCCAAGGTAATCTACAGCTTCAATGCAATCCCTTTCAAAACACCAACAACATTTGTGACAGAACTAGAACAAACAATCCTAAAATATGTGTAGAAATGCAAAAGACATCAAAATAGCCAAAGCAATCTTGTGAAAGAAGGACAAAGCTAGAGGTATTTACTCTCCCTGATTTCAAGCTATACTAGGAAGCTACAATAATTGAAACAATATATTGGCAAAAAAAAAAAGCATAGATCAAGAAATAGAGAGTTTAGAAATAAACTCATGATTATATGCTCAATTACTCTGTGACAAAAGAGCCAAGAATATACAATAGAAAAAAGATAGCTTCTTCAATAAATAATGTTGCAAAAATTGGACTGCTACTACTGCTAAGTCGCTTCAGTCATGTCCGACTCTGTGTGACCCCATAGACGGCAGCCCACCAGTCTCCCCCGTCCCTGGGATGCTCCAGGCAAGAATACTGAAGTGGGTTGCCATTTCCTCCTCCAATGCATGAAAGTGAAAAGTGAAAGTGAAGTCGCTCAGTTGTGTCCGACTCTTAGCAACCCCGTGGACTGCAGCCTACCAGGCTCCTCTGTCCATGGGATTTTCCAGGCAAGAGTACTGGAGTGGGGTGCCATTGCCTTCTAGCTACATGCAAAAGAACTGGACCACTTTCATATATCATATGCAAAACTAAATTCAAAGTGGATTAAATACTAAAATGTAAGACTTGAAGCCATAAAACTCCTAGAAGAAAACATAGGCAGTAACCTCTATGACATTGGTCTTAGCAATATTATTTTGAATCTTTTCCTCAGGCAAGGAAAACAAAAGCAAAAATAAGTAAGTAGAACTACATCAAAATAAAACTTTTGCACAGCAAAGGAAACCATCAACAAAAATAGAAAGGAAGTCTATGGAATGAAAAAAGATATTTGCAAAACAATATATCTGATAAGCGATTATGTCCAAAATATGTTAAGAACTCAATATCAAAAAGTAGTCAGAAGACCTGACTAGGCACTTTTCAAAGAATATATAGATTTGGGCAACAAACACTTGAAAATATGTCAATATATTATTCATCAGGGAAGTGCAAATCAAAACAATGAGATATCACCTAACACTTATCAAAATGGTTTTCATCAAAAAGAAAATAAATGATAAGTTATTGGTGAGAATGTGGAGAAAAAGGAACCCTTGTGTACTGGCCATAGAACTGTAAATGAAAACAGAACTACCATGATCCAGCAATTCCACTTCAGGGTATTTTCGTGAAGAAAACAAAAACACTGTGTTGAAAAGATACATGCATGTCTATATTCTTTGAATCACTATTTACAATAGCCAAGATATGATAGCAATCTAACTGTCCATCAATAGATAAAAAGATAAAGATGTGATATATATATATTGTGTGTGTATGTGTGTACATATATATATATATATATATATATATGTATATAGTTAATTTTGTGTGTCAGCTTGACTGGGTTACAGTGTACAGATATTAGGTGAAACATTATTTTGGATGTTTCTTTGAAAATGTTTTGGATCAGATTAATATTTAAATTTTTGGCTTTGAATAGAGTAGATTACAATTAATAATGTGAGTGAGCCTCAAACAATCAGTTGGAGGTCTTGGTAGAACCAAGATTGATTTCCCCTGAGCAGGAAGAAATTCCACTAACTATGGCCTTTGGATTTGACCTGCAACTATTTTCTGGGTTTCCAATCTGCTGGTCTACTCTGCAGATTTTGAATTACCAAGTCTCCACAAGTACATGAGCTGATTCCTTAAAATAAGTCATTATCTCTCTTTTTTCCTCTTTCCCTCCCTCCCTCTACTCACTCTGTCTTTCTCTCTCTCCACATATCCTGTTGGTTCTATTTCTTTGAAAACACTCAGCTTAATACAGCCCAAAAGTTTGTTTCAATCTTTCTTACTTGTAAACACAGTATTTGAAGAAAATACCACAATTTTTGAGGAAAATAACTTACACTAGATAAAAAATTCAAATAATACAGAGAAATAAAAGCAAAATGTAAAAGCCCCCACAAATATCATGACCCTGTGTTAAATTCCATTAGTGTATTTTTAAGTTAAGTTTTATCAGAGTATAGTTGTTTTACAGCGTGTGCTAGTTTCTGCTGTACAGCAAAGTGCATCAGCCATACATATTCATATATATACATATAACCCCTCGCTTTTGGACTTCCTTCCCATTCAGGTCACTAGAGTGCATTAAGTAGAGTTCCCTGTGCTGTACAGCATGTTCTCATCAGTTATCCATTTTATATGCAGTTTCAATAGTACATATATGTCATATATATATATATATATATCAATAGTACATATATGTTAGTCCCAATCTCCTTCAACTGCCCTCTTCCCCTTGATATTCATATATTTGTTGTCTACATCTGTGTGTCCAGTTCTGCTTTGCAAACAAAATCATCTATACTATATTCTAGATTCCACATATATACATGTGTTAATACATGATATTTATATTTCTCTTTCTGCCTCACTTCTGTCTCTATGACACTCTCCAGAATAGATCATATGGCCCAGCAATACCACTTGTATGCATATACCCAGAAGAAAAAAAAATAATTCAAAGACACATGCACTCCAATGTTTGTTGCAGCACTATTTACAATAGCCAAGACATGGAAGCAACCTAAAAGTCCATCAGCAGAGGAATGGATAAAGAAGATGTGGTACATAATTACTATATTTTGACGAACACCAACAATTTGTCATGAGTTCCTTTCTGTAACAATATACAGTTTATTTTAAAAGAAACATAACATTTCAGGGATGTATAAGTTATTTCCAATTTTTGATAATATATGCATATGGGGCTGCTATGAAATCCTACACCCTAAAATTACATTTTCCTCAGATGTGGTTATCTCCTTATGCCGAAGACTCTTCAGAGGGATTTCCGGATAAAGTTATTTTTTGAAAAGAGAAAACTCAGGGTTAGAAAGATTTTCAAGTGTAACAAAAAGAGTGTAAGTTTGGTTAGAATTCATAGCTAAGGTCTGTCAAGTTTTTTTGTCTAGACTACTAAGAAGTTTTTTCTTAATAAATGTCTCACTGTAGAAGTTCCATTCACTATAGCAAATTTATATCATCTACTGAGGCCACAGCTTTGACAGAGCCTCAAATTTTATTTACTATAATCACTTACTAGAAGAGAAGGTAAATCTGTTAGCGGAGTGATTACTTATAGAGTTTTATATATCTATTAAAAGAGGATAGAAATCAAAAGACTTACTTGGGAACATCTTTTAGACAGAATGCATGTGGATTCCTAGGATTCCTGGCAGCTTTTGATTATTTTAAAGCAATTTATGTTCAGACAAAAAGGTCTGATTACCAGTGTTGCTGTTGAGAAAGTAAAAGTTTCACTCATATGAGAGAAAAGGTATAGACTCTGTAAAAAGAATAATTGATATATGTGGAACTAACTCATGAACAAACTTTCTGTCTTCATCAAGATTTTGATGATATTGAATAGACTATCTTGTATTTCATTTAACTAGATAATCAGCATGTTTAAAAAATTTAATCTTCCTAAGTACTTTTACTTCTCCAAAAAAAATGATCTGTGTACCCAGCCACCAACTTATATACTCGGTACCCAATAAATGCTTACTAAAAGAAAGAAGAAATGAATTAATCCGGGAAGGCCAAGTTATTTATACTCATCCATATTATTAACACTTATAATTGAGAATTAGAGAGTAAGCATATGTCTGTCTTTCCTTTAGGAGATAAAACTAGAGCTAGTTTATAGGCCAGCACTTTCAGTATGGTAGTCACTAGCTACATGTGGCCATTTAAATTTAATTAAATTTTAAAATTTAGTTTCTCAGTTACAACAGGTACATTCCAAGGGCTCAGTAACCCCACAGGACTAGTGGCCACCATATTGGATAGAACAGATATCAGGTATTTCCATTACTGCAGAAAGCTCTATTGCACAAGCCTATAGTAGGCTCTAGAGGAAGTAGCTCAGTCATGTCTGATGCTTTGCGACCCCATGGACTGTAGCCTACCAGGCTCCTCCATCCATAGAATTTCCCAGGCAAGAGTATTGGAGTGGGTTGCCATTTCCTTCTCCAGGGGATCTTCCCGACCTAGGGATCAAACCCAGGTCTCCTACATCGCATGTAGACGCTTTACCGTCTGAGCCACCAGGGAACCCTATAGGCTATGCTCAACTATCAAAAATTTCCTTTCTAGGAAATGAAAAGGAATCATAATGAAGATATGGCAACACAATTAATCACTGACAGTGAGCTGCTTTTCTATTACTAAAATATACAGTAAATTCAGGTGCACAACATAGTGATTCCACGTTTAAACACATTACAAAATTATCATTACAATAAATCTAGTAACCATCTGTTGATACTGATGATATTCCTTATGCTGTACAATATCTCCCATGATTTATTTATTTCATATCTGACAGTTTTTACCTCTTAATTCCCTTCATTTATTTCATTCATTCCCCCATCCCTTCCCATCTGGCAACCACATGTTTTTTTTTCTCTGCAACTGTAAGTCTTTGTTTTGTTTAATTTGGGGTTTTTTTGGTTTAGATTCCTCAAAAAGTAAATCATACAAAATTTATCTTTTTAAAGTTTTTAAAATTTAAATCTTATATTATTACTATAGGATATAAATGTTAGAGCGATATAAAATATTAATTGAGGGCTTGCCTGGTGGTCCAGTGGTTAGGAATCCACTCTGCAATGCGACACCAGTTTGATCCCTGATCCAGGAAGATTCCACATGCCATGGAAGAACTGAGCCCATGAGCCACAACTACTGAAGCCCATGTTCTACAGCCCGTGCTCCACAAGAGAAACCACTGCAATGAGAAGCCCATTCACTGCAACTAGAGAGGAGGCCCCACTCGCTGCAATAGAGAAAGCCTGCCCACAACAAGAGCCAGTGCAGCCAAAAATAAAATAATTTTTTAAAGTATTATTATAAAAATATTCATTGAAAATTTCCCACAATCCCATTAATCCCTAGGAGAAAGTTCAATCTGAATTAGTGAAAAGTCTTATGCAAATATTTTATTAAAGAGTTATAAAACTGAATTTCCTACATTTCCTCTCCTCTCTGGCTTTAACTTCCAACTCCAACCCCACCACCACCCCCATCCTCTTTACTTTCAGAGGATGCTTTTGCCAAATACTTCAAAGTGAAAATGATAATTATCAAACAGTGCACAGGTACACCTCAGAGACGTCCACAATAAAGAGAATATTGCAATAAAGTCAGTCATTTAAATATTTTGGTTTCCCAATGCATAAAAGTTTATGATTATATTAATACTATAGTATACTAAGTATACAATCATGTTATATCTAAAAAAACGTGCATACCTCAATTTAAAAATGCCTTATTGCTAAATATGGTAACCATCATCTGAGCTTTCAGCCGGCTGTAACTTTTTGCTGGTGGAGGATTTTTCATAATGTGAGAATTACCAAAATGTGTGACACAGAAACACAAAGTGGACAACTGTTGTTAGGAAAATAGCACCAACAGACTCGCTCAATTCAGGGTTACCACAAAACCTCAATTTGGTAAAAAAAAAAAAAAAAAATACAATATATATGAAGCACAATAAAGGGAAGTACAATAAAATGAGGTATGGCTGTATCAATTTGCTAGGGCTCCCATACCAATGGACCACACATTGGGTGGCTTACTAACTGAAATTTATTGTCTCACAGTTTGGGAGAACAGAAGTCTGAGACGAAGGTGTGAGAAGTCTGAGATCAAGTTTGTTCTTTCTGAGGACTGTGAGAAAGAATCTGTTCTATGCCTCTCTCCCAGTTTCTGGTGGTTTGCTGGCAACCTTTAGTGTTCCTTGGCCTACAGACACAGCACCACAATTTCAGTCATCTCTATGGCATTCTTCAAGTCTCTGTGTTCAAATGTCCCCTTTTTATAAGGACACAGTCATATGAGATTAGGGTCCACCCCAATGCTTTCACCTTAATTTAATCATCTGCAAAGATCCTGTGTCCAAATAAAGTCACATTCACAGGTACTGGGGATTAGGACTTCAACATTCTGTATGGGGGATACAATTCAACCCATAACAGAGACACTCCCTTAACCTAGAGTTATCTCCACTAACATCCCTCTTTCAGCATCTATCCTTCATCCCTGTCTTCCATTTCAATGGAGGGTATGCCCAGCCTTCTAATAAAAGCTGGTCTATCCAGGTGTGCTCTTGATCCCACATCTCATCACTCAATTAAACTTCCACTCTCCTATATTTTCAATAATTGCCTTCTTGCTGAATACTTTTCATCTACTTTCCCATTCATCTCAAGTTTATAAGAACAATCATCATTCCAGAATCCTCCAACCTTCCTCCTATCTTTTTTCCTATACTTCTCTGCTACCTTTTTGACAATGTCTCCACATAACACTTCTTTCCCTTCAAATTACATTTACTCTTCATCTACTTCAATCTGCTTTCTACCCCCATCCTTCTACCACTGGAACTACTCTTGTTCTGGGGATAGATGACCATGTTACTAAATCCAAAGAACAATTTTCTATCAACTTACTTATCACTGAGAGTCACAGACAGGAAACTTATCACTTGCAATTTTCAAGGCCACTCTCTTCACTGTCTTCCACCTCATGGTTTTAATCTTTGCAGCTTTTAAAGACTTCCCTGGTGGCTCAGATGGTAAAGCGTCTGGCTACAATGCAGGAGACCTGGGTTCAATCCCTGGGTCAGGAATATCTCCTGGAGAAGGAAATGGCAACCCACTCCAGTATTCTTGCCTGGAAAATCCCATGGATGGTGGAACCTGGTAGGCTACAGTCCATGGGGTCACAAAGAGTAGGACACGACTGAGCAACTTCACTTTCACTTCACTTTTAAAGAATAAATTTTATTTTTATAACAGTTTTAGATTTACAGAAAAGTTGTAAAGACAGTACAGAGATACCTCATATGTCACATACACAATTTCCCTTACTATTAACAAGGTATGTTTGTTATAACTAATAAACCTATATTGACACATTAGTAATAACTACAGTTCATCTTTAATTCAGATTTTCTTAGTTTGCACCTAAGGTCCTTCTTTTTTTCCAGGATGCCACATATGTTTAGTCATCAAGTCTCCTTAGGTGTCTCTAGCCTGGGACAGTTTATCAGACTTTCCTTTTTTTATGACCTTAACAGTTTTAAGGATTATTGGTGAATAATTTTCAGAATGTCCCTCTACTAGAACTTTCCTGATGTTTTCTCATAATTAGACTGGAGTATGTGTTTGTGGGAAGGAACACCACAGAATTAAAGTGACATTTTTATCACATTGTAACAAATACACATGCCATCAACATGACTCATCAGTGTTGATGAGCTTGATCACCTGGCTAAACTAGTATTTGTTGAGTTTCTCTATTGTAAAATTATTCTTTTTACTCTCTTTCCAATCTTCTTTTGAAAGGAAAACACCATGCAGAGTCCACACTAATGCAGTAGAGAATTGCATTCTACATATTTTTTGGCTGCACTGGGTCTTCATTGCTGTGCATAGGCTTCTCATTGTGGTGGCTCCTCTTCTCGTGGAGCACAGGCTCTAGGGCACATGGGCTTCAGTTGCTGTGGCCTGGCTCTAGAATGCTGGCTTAGTAATTGTGGTCACAGGCTTAGTTGCCCTGAAGCATGTGGGATCTTCCTGGACCAGGGATCAAACCAGTGTTGCCTTCACTGCAAGTCAAATTCTTAACCACTAAACTACCAGGGAAGCTGTATTCTACATTTTTGATGGCAGAGTACCTCCATAAATTATTTGGAATTCTTCTGCATAAGGAAGTTCTCTTCTTCCCCATTTATTTAATCATTTGCTTACATTAGTCTAGACTCAAAGATATTTATTTTATACCTCAGATTATAATCCAATACTGCTGTATTTGTTGCTCAAATTTCTAGCTTTGGGCATTAGGAGTTCTTTCAATTGACTCCTGTGTACATTTGACCTATTTCCATCATTTGGAGTTTTTTTTCTTTTATGTTACTCTTACTTTATGACATTACAAAATTCTCCTTGCTAATCTTGTATGTTTCCTACATTTCCTAGAAGCAGCCCCTTCCCCAAGGTTCTTCTCCTTTTATTCTTGCTTACTTTTAGGAGTCATTTATCATCAAGGCTATGGTTTTTCCAGAGGTCATGTATGGATGTGAGAGTTGGGCTGTGAAGAAAGCTGAGTGCCGAAGAATTGATGTTTTTGAACTGTGGTGTTGGAGAAGACTCTTGAGAGGGGGCAGGAGGAGAAGGGGATGACAGAGGATGAGATGGCTGGATGGCATCACCAACTTGATGGGCATGAGTTTGGGTAAACTCCTGGAGTTGGTGATGGACAGGGAGGCCTGGCATGTTGCAATTCATGGGGTCGCAAAGAGTCGGATACAACTGAGCAACTGAACTGACTGATCTTCAAATGTTACAGTTTGAGGCAGACTTTCCATAGGCTATCATAATTTCTCATTCTACATTCTCTTCCTCAGATGTCTCAGGCCCTCCTATGGCCTCCATCGAAATGTTGATAAATATCAATTGTGTATCTTTAATTGAGACCTCTTCTCTGAACTCATATATCCAACTTGCTACTCAACTTCTGCATTAAGATACTCTATAGAAATCTGGAACTAATGTCTTCATAACTGCTTTCTCTGCCCCATATCTATTTTTCTTTCATTGCTGTCTGTCGTATCATCATCCATCCAGTTGTTTCCACCAAAACCTAAAATTTCTGACAAATTTCTCATATCATCATATGTAAGCAATCACCGAGTCCTGTTTATTCTCATTCCCTGATTCTGTCACTATTACCCAAATCCAAGACACCGATCATCTCTCTCAGAATACTGATACAGTTTTCTAACTTTTTTCCAATGTCATTCTTTTATCCCTTTAATTCATTTCCCACATGGAAACCCTGAGTGTTTATTCAAGAACATAAAGCAGATCATATGTGTCAGTCAGCTTTTGCTATGTTATGCTAGAATAAAAAACAGTCCAAAATTTCAGTGGATTATAATAACAAAGGTTCATTTTCAGTGATGTGAAATGCCACCTGCAAGTCAGTGGCTTCTCTGATTTTTTTCTCTAAACTCTCCTAAACTTACATTCTAAAACTAAAGAAAGTCTCATTGAAAAGAACTCGACATCAATGAGATGGGAAAACAGATACCTCCCATAGAAGGCACCACAAAATTGAGGTACTACAAGTTTCATGGCATATGGGGGATATGTAAATTTCAAGGACATCAGTAAATAACTGAAGTCAATAATACAATCTACAACAATCCATCATCTTACTCATAAATATTTGAGGACTTCCTTTCAGCATCTAAAAGATCAAGCTTTTGTCTAATTCAAATATGTAAAAGTTCTAAGTGGTCAAGATCTGAAGCATAAAGTTAAGAATCTCATGACAATCTCAACATCAAATATAAACACAACTCCTCTTGATCTAGAAAAAGAACAAATTATCTGTTGACCATATAACTAAACACTGTGACAGGACAAGGACAATGTAAAGGAAACAAATATTTCTCATCAAAAAAGAGAACAATGCTAAAAAAAAATAAAAAAATAGAACTGCCATGTGATCCAGCAATTCCACTTCTGGATACATATCCAAAGGAAATGAAACCACTATCTCAAAATGCTATCTGAACTCCCATATTCCCTATAGTATTGCTTATGACAGTCAATATACAGAACAAATCTAAGTGTCTGTTGACAGAAAAATGGATAAAGAAAAAAACCTATTTTATACACATGCACACATAAGCATATACAATGGAATATTATTCAGACATTAAAAAAGAAGGAAATCCTGTCATTTGGAACAACATAGATGAAAGTTGAAGGCATTATACTGAGTGATACAAGACAGAAAAAGATAAATACTCTATGATCTCAGTTATATGTGGAATCTAAAAACAGAACTCACAGATGGTCACTGGCAGGGATGGAGGTACGAAGGATGTGTGAAGAAGGTCAAAAGGTACAAAGTTTTAGCTATATGAGGCATAAGTTCTGGAGATCTTACAGTGTGGTGACTATAGTTAACAACTGTATTGTACACTTGAAAATTACTAAGAATGTATCTCACAAGCCCCAGAATGTATCTCACAAGCCCCTTCTAATATAAGATAGAGGATTTTTCTTTTGTTTGGATATCCACATTTTATCAAAACTTAGCTTTTTAAACTGATTCCAGGTAGCTCAATTTGCCAAAAATACACACCCTCATTCTTTTGAAATTTGCTTCTTTCTCACCAGACTTAATTTTAAGTGTTTTGAGTCTATCAACCCTCTGTAGGAGAGTTATGCCCTTCCCCTGTTTTCCTGAGCTATTTATACTCATGAAAGCGTTTACTTGAAGTTGCCTTTATCAATTAAGGGTTTTAATGAAGAATAAGGTATCTGTCTTTCAAAGAATTTCTCAATTTTGGATTGAAGAAGTAGTTGCATTTTTCAACAACCCAGAAGAAAGCATAAAAATGAAGCAAAAAAGCAAATCGCATAACTTTTAGTTATTTTCTTGTAGACCATGCCCTGATATGCCCAAAATACTTTTTTTCATTTTTGGACTTAATGTGGACTTACTCTTTCTGTCAGTAATTTTAGCCCAAACTTAGACCAGTTTCTAGCTCCTCTCTTCTCTTCCCTGCAGCTTTTTAAAGCCTGTCTTTGTTTGTCAGGATGCCTTATAGAAGGATAGGAATGTAAGAGATCACTTTCTGGGATTTGATGTTTCTTTTTTTCTTCTTCTTCTTCTTTTTACTTATAGTTATTTTGAAATTCGGGCATTCTCTGTCTTCAAGTTATGTTGAGTGGTTGTTGTGTGGTTTTAGTTTTTTCTTGCTGTTCTGTGTGATTGAGGATGAAATGTGCAATGCAGGAAATGAGGCAGCTGGAATTGTCTTCAGTTACTCTTCTGTTATATTTACATTTGCACACACATATATTATTTCATCAAATCTAAGAATCCAAAAAATGTAAGGTGCATCACTATTCTAGGTATCATTGAGAAATAAAACACGTTATCAATGAAACTACAACATGACATTATTTGAGAGAAGCCAGTCCAGTTTTGGGCTTCCAGGTGGCTCAGTAGGTAAAGAACCTTCCTGCAATGTAGGAGATGCCAGAGGTATGGGTTTGATTCCTGGGTTGGGCCAATCCCCTGGAGGATGGCACATCAACCCACTCTAGTATTCTTGCCTGGAGAATCCCATGGACAGAGGAGCCTGGCAGACTACAGTCCATAGGTCACAAAGAGTTGGACACGACTGAAGCGACTGAGCACAGTCCAGTTTCAGTACTTTATATTTACACACAAAAACAACTGGTTAGAAGAGTTACTCTCTAATTGTCTTTGCTCACCTGTATTTTCTAGTTTTTATACAGAAAACAATTATAGTTTTAAAAATACATGTATTATTTAAATACTCTGAGAATCAGTAAATTTGTTTTTGATCACATTTAATTTTTCATAAACTATAATCAAGTTTAAAAATGCAAAGGGTCTCAGAGATCAGACTGTGGTTACCAAGGGGAAGGGAAGAAGAGAGAGGAGTGGACTGGGAATTTGGGGTTGGTAGATACAACTATTATGTTTAGAATGGGTAAGGAACAAGGTCCCACCATATAGCAGAGGAAACTGTATCCAAACTGAGTCACTTTCCTATTCAGCAGAGATTAGCACAATATTGTAAATCAACTGTATTTCAATTAAAGAAAAAAAGAAACACACCCACAAGCCTTTTAAAATATCTACTTGATATTCTGTTTCAATGATTTATCAATAACAAAAATTTCTTCCAAATTAAAAAAAAAAAGACTGAATCCTTAATTCCTCCAACTCACACAGAAGATCTCAAAAGCAATTTAACCTCATGGGCTTTTTATGAGAACTGAAAAAAATATGTGGAAAGCATTACATTAAGAAGAAAAAAGCAATACTCCAAATACAGTAATTAGTAATTATTTCTTTCATATCATGTGCAATAGTTTTAGCAAACTTCCTGGAAAATACCTTTTATCTTCTACAATCATATAAAAATGACAAGGAAATGGAGTAGCAGAAGAGTATAGATGCAGTAAGTATTCACTAAGCTCTTACTTATATGGCAGGCACTCAGCTGTCCCCTAACAGAATACAAAGGGAACGGTCCTGGCCTTATAGTGCTTACAGTCTAGGTGAAAACAACATACAATTGCAACATGGGATAATACTGGATTGGCCAAAAAAAAAGTTTATTTGGGTTTTTCTGTAATATTTTAGGAAAACCCAAATGAAATTTTTGGCCAACACAAGAGATGCCACAGTAGGACACGGGTACAATGGGAACAAAAAAAAAAGACATATTTACTCCACTTTCTCAGAAAAGATGATGCTTCTGCTGAGACGTAAACGACGTAAGCCCAGCTGCAGGTCAAGAAGAAATCTCTAGGAAAAGACATCTTCATCCGCCTTCAGGTCTATTAACAGGAACGGTGCCTCTTCCCCCTTCTTCACATAGAATACCGCTCTTCGGCCAAGTACTCCCGTATTTCTGAGCATATTCTTTTACTTGTGTTTATAAATACATGGAAACCATTCCCTCATAAATTGTAGAATGAACTCTTTCCCTTTTGTACTTTAAGAAACACTTTAAACTTTCTCTTTCCTTGTCTTCTATCCTCCTACCCCTTTCTCTTTCTCTCACACACATTCACACACAAACACCACCACGCGCCACATACTGAGTCAGGAATTCATTGTCAGTCTTGAGAAGAATCCAAAGACAGCCTGTCCCGTCTACTGAAGTTTTCTGATTATGTCAGGTGTCTAGCTGGTCTATTTGTAGTCTGTATAGAGCCTAATACAAAAATAGCGCCAGAAACTACCGACTGTCCCTTCTACATCCACACTGTAAAACAAGGAAGAGTGTAAGCTCCATGAAGGTAGGAATTTTTTTTCTGTTTTGTTCACTGCTTTATTCCAAATGCCTAGGCCAGTGTCTGGCACATAACAGGCACTCAGATAATATTGATAGAGTGAATAAATGAATCAACCAATCCAACAGTTTTCCAGGTATGTCAAGATATGATTAAATTTGGCTTGAACTCAAACTGGAATTTGTATTACCCTAAGGCTCGAAGGCAATGGCACCCCACTCCAGTACTCTTGCCTGGAAAATCCCATGGACGGAGTAGCCTGGTGGGCTGCAGTCCATAGGGTCGCAAAGAGTCGGACACGACTGAGCAACTTCACTTTCACTTTTCACTTTCATGCATTGGAGAAGGAAATGGCAACCCACTCCAGTGTTCTTACCTGGAGAATCCCAAGGACGGGGGAGCCTGGTGGGCTGCCGTCTGTGGAGTCACACAGAGTCGGACACGACTGAAGCGACTTAGCAGCAGCAGCAGCAGCAAGGCTTAAGTAACACATAAGAATAAACAAGATATATCCAGTTAAGGGATTTGAAGTTAAAGAAAGTCACTAGAAATACAGAATTGCATTGCTGTTATTATATAAGAAATAATTAGGCAAAAAATCTTGGGTTCAAAAACATAGGTTGGTTGGCATATTTTCATCTTACAAAGAAAAAACTATTATTTGTGACTTGTCTGTAACACTTTTTAAAGGACATCATACTTGAATACAAAATTTCACATTATGCTCTCTGGAGAATTAGTTAATTTGGTTAAATTGTCTAAAATGACTAATAAAAGACTGAATTAAATTGATGGTGCTGACTTGGTAAGCTATTATATCAGAGGAGATCACTGGTTCTGCTAAGAAGGGAACAGGCCCCCAGGGTTCCTTCCAATCTGGGAATCACAGTAGTGCATTTAACTGATACAAAGAAAAGGAGGCACTGAAATTCAGTTTTAAATAGTAAAACTGAAATACATGAACAATTGCAAAGGAAAAATCGGGACTAGTGTTTCTGAGAGCTAGGACACGTGTTATTGAAGACCTTTGTTTGTGTCTCCAGACCCAGCAATACACAGAAGTTGACTATCCAATAGCTAGTGATGCCTGTGAACTGATCTCCCACATTAGACTGAGTACTTCTTGCAAGCACAGGCAAAACACCAGAGTCACCATGGGTTTCCAGAAAACATTTGTTGCACTTTACAACATACTGAAGCTCCCCAAAATAACTTTACACACAACTGCCAATTCAATTCTCCCAGTAATTCAGGTGTTCAGACAAAAGTTTTGTGCTGAGCCCATTGAACTTCTGCTGTCCTTCTAATGGGCTTTGTGAATCTGAATGTACCAGCATGTAAGAACTTCCACCATAATACCTCTCAACATCATACAATAGGTCAATCTTTCTGAAATATATCACAAATGATACTTCTATCTGATTTGGGAGCCCCCAAAATAAAATCTGTCACTGTTTCCATTATTCCCTACCTATTTCCCATGAAGTGATGGGACCAGATCCCATGATCTTAGTTTTTTGAATATTGAGTTTTAAGCCGGCTTTTTCACTCTCTTCTTTTACCTTCATCAAGAGGTTCATTTTCTGCCATTAGGGTGATGTCATCCGCATATCTGAGGTTATTGATACTTTTTCCGACAATCTTGATTTCAGTCTGTGCTTCATCCAGCCCAGCATTTCTCATGATGTGCTCTGCATAGAAGTTAAATAAGCAGGGTGACAATATACAGCCTGACATACTCCTTTCCCAATTTAAACCAGTCTGTTGTTCCATGTCCACTTCTAACTGTTGCTTCTTGACTTGCAAACAGATTTCTCAGGAGGCAGGTAAGGTGGTCTGGTATTGTCATCTCTTTAGGAATTTTCCACAGTTTGTTGTGATCCACACAGTCAGAGGCTTTAGCATAGTCAATGAAGGAGATGCTTTTCCGGAATTCCCATGCTTTTTCTATGATCCAGTGGATATTTGCAATTTGATCTCTGGTTCCTCTCTGCCTTTTCTAAATCTTGCTTGTCTATCTGGACGTGCTCAGTTCATGTACTGCTGAAGCCTAGCTTGAAGGATTTTGAGCATTACCTTGCTAGCATGTGAAATGAATCCAATTGCATGGTAGTTTGAACATTCTTGGCATTGCTTTTCTTTCAGATTGGAATGAAAACTGACCTTTTCCAGTCCTGTAGTCACTGCTGAGGAGAAGGTAACGGCACCCCACTCCAGTACTCTTGCCTGGAAAATCCCATGGATGGAGGAGCCTGGTGGGCTGCAGTCCATGGGGTCGCTAAGAGTTGGACACGACTGAGCGACTTCACTTTTACTTTTCACTTTCATGCATTGGAGAAGGAAATGGCAACCGACTCCAGTGTTCTTGCCTGGAGAATCCCAGGGACGGGGAAGCCTGGTGGGCTGCCGTCTATGGGGTCGCACAGAGTCGGACACAACTAAAGCGACTTAGCAGCAGCAGCAGTCACTGCTGAGTTTTCCAAATTTGCTGGCATACTGAGTGGAGGACTTTAACAGCATCATCTTTTAGGATATGAAATAGCTCACCTGAAATTCCATCACCTCCTCTAGCTTTGTTTGTAGTAATGTTTCCTAAGGCCCTCTTGATTTCACATTCCAGGATACATGGTTCTAGGTGAGCGACCACACCATCATGGTTATCCAGGTCATTAAGACCTTTTTTTGTACTGTTCTTCTATGTATTCTTGCCATCTCTTCTTAATCTCTTCTGCTTCTGTTAGGTCCTTACTGTTTCTGTCTTTTATTGTGCCCATCTTTGCATGAAATGTTCCCTTGGTATCTCTAATTCTCCAGAAGAGATCTCTAGTCTTTCCCATTCTATTGTTTTCCTCTATTTCTTCCATTTCTATTGTTTTCCTCCATTTCATGTTGACAGTGTTCAATAATAATTGAAAGACTGTTGAAAGGTCATCCAAGGCTCACATAAAATGATACGTTCTCTCACTGGTAAAACTGAGAGCAACCAATACGAAATTCATTTGAAGAACAAAAGCCAAAAATACAAAGTCTGAACTGTGAACCTTTGGGGAAATTTTGAGGTAGATCACCTCTTAAGACTTTCCAGGAAAATCTAAGCGGTAAGGAGATTGCAGAGAAACTGATGAGAATGCCTGGTTTAAATGAAGTTACACTCTCAGTGGGCTTTTGATATAGTGTTTCAGAGGAAACAAATAATTTGGTGTGTTATTTCTGAACTTCCACATATTTCTGAATTTCTGCAACAAATTTATCATCGATTTAAAAGATTTAAAAAAAAGCATATCAGAAGTAAAGAACATAGATAAAAAGTAAAATTCAAAGACAAGGCAAAAGGTGTTACAAGTTGAAGGAGAGTTCTCCAAAAGTAATAAATTCATTTCAGTTACTTAAAGTAGGGGATCAAGATGAATTATTTTATTATGAGTAATGCTGAATATTTTGATAAGTGTTCAGATAAATGCATATTCAATTAAAATGTCAAGGAAGTAGGCACAACCTTTAGACTACACATGGTTCCTATCCATAAGACTTACAATCTAAAAAACCAAACTGAATGAAGTCGGAACTGACATATGGACAAGCAGGGTCATAGTCTAACTATGATTAAAGTCCCAGATTAAAGTCCAGACCAACGAACAATGTTCAGGACTACAGCATCAGGGAGGCTAATGCCAGCAGTGGGGAAATCATTCCAATGGAATCCAAGCCTACCCCAAAGCATAAAGGCCTACAGCCCAGAAGCTTCCATCAATGGACAGAAAACTCATTCATGAAGGAGTAGGGAGGTTGTCCTCCATTATCCACTCTTCCTTTCTTTCCCTCTTTATAATAATATCATCACTGACCACATGTCTAAGACTCTATTACAGCTAGATGAGGTCACATAACTAAATTATGTAAAGAATTAATTACGGTAATGAATCTGCCTGCAATGCAGGAGACTGAAGTTTGATCCCTGGGTCAGGAAGATCCCCTGGAGAAGGAAATGGCAACCCACTCCAGTGTTCTTGGCTGGAAATCCCATGGACAGAGTGAAGAGGAAAAGTTAAAATTTTACCTAACCTCCTACTCCTTCTGCCTCTGTAACCCAGCTTGCTCCATTCAAAGTCTAGATCCATAGGTCTCAGCAAGTGGGGACTCACAATACTAGGAACCAGAACTTATCTCACTCCTCCTTGTCCTGCTCTTTGCAATTGCCCTAGCCCCTACAAATCTGCAAACCTGCTTAATCATGCCTGTCCATGTATAAAAAACTCTGTAACCTCTTTGTTCAGGGCTCAGAGCTTGGAGTATTAACTCCTCTGGGCCTGATGGCATAATAAACCTGAGTTCTCCAACTCTCCGAGTGTGGTGCTTGGTTTCTCAATTACTAGTTTCTGCAACATTTCTGGAGGCCCCAGCAAGATTCTAACCACGCCAGCCCCTTGAGCCGCCAAACTGGTGGCTCAGCCGGGCTGGAGTGAAGGAATCCTGAGATGAACAAGGAGGCGCACCACCTGATGGTATTCCGGGTTCTCTTTTGTACCAGTGTTCTGACGCTCCGGACAGCCGAGCCCCAACTGGACTCATTGGAGGGACGGACCAACTCACCAGGAAGGGCCACAGGGTAAGGTAAGGACCTGGGGCTGGTCCTTGGCAGAACCTACCCCAACAGGTAGAAGAGACTGATCACCTCCTGGAGCTTCAAAGAAGGGAGGAACAGTTAAGGAAACCTGGGGACTCGGGAGGAAGGGGGGCATCATGAATGATAACCTTGGGGCTCCCAGGAAGGCAGCAACAGTTAACAGAACCTGGGGACTCAGGAGAAGGGAGGCAATGTGATAGCCTCTGAATGATTGTGAGTGCATGATTGCTGATTGAACGGACTGAGAGAAATTTTTCTTTTTGGAAACTGCAAAACCAATTCTGTTTGCAAATGCAATTAAAAACAACTAGCTTGTTAAAAGTCCTGCCCAGGGAAAAGCTTGAAATTAACCCTTTCCATGTCCTTGAAAGACACAGCCAGCTTTGCCTGAGACCTCAGCCTTGGCAAATTAAAACTTCAAGTGAAGAAAAAAAAAAAAGGGGTCAAAAAGATATTTTAAATCTCAAACAGAAAACTGTAAGATCTCTGTCAGTCTGTCTGTCTGGATTTATGTATGTCTCAGTGTATATCTTTTTTTCTGATAATATTGTTCAAGTTGTGAGTGAGTTCTAATTTAATTGGCCTAAAGAAAAGTAAGAGCTTACAAATCAAACAATTCTAAATACAAGAAAAATTAACCTAAATAAATTTCAGATTCATGTGAATTGGGAAATATTCAATTATTAAATATCTAGTATTAATGTTTGTTTGCTAATCTAATAAAGTAGGATGTATGTTTTTAATAAAGAAGCTATAAAATTACATTTTATTAAGGGAAAAGAAAGTAGGTCTGACTTACAGATGACTGTTACAAAAAGTGATTAGAAATTTTGTGGAAAGTGAACCCTGAAGAAAAAGTTTTGTGCATGGTTAAAGGATTGACAAAGTTTAAAATAAATTTAATTAAGTTTACCTAAATGACTTTAAAGTAAGCTGGCACAAAACTCGAATTTGGCCTTTCTCTTTGTTAAGAGGACATACTTTCTTCAGATGTTGAACTGCTTTTAATAATAGATTTAAGATTCTTTACCTCTTAATTGATCTGTTCTATATTTACCTTTGAAATCTTTGTTAGCTTTGGCTAAGTGAATAACTATTATTTCACAGTAACTTATATGATCCTACCTGACTGAGTGTTATAAACCCTTTTGATATTTATCAACAAAACTTACTAGATAACTTGATCTCTAGCTAACTTTGGGATGCTTCGGAGGGCCCCTGAGTGATCCCAAAGAGCTATTAAGCTACCTGGGTTCATTGGACATGTTAAATTACAAAGGAAGTACTGTTAAAGGGGTGAAAAAAAATATTTTCGGGTTATACTATATGGTTGATGTTACTAATATAGTTATCCTAAAATTATGTGAAATTCATATAGATCTGATATGCCCTGATAAAATATGGTCAATTATAATTCTTGTTATCATATTAAAGTGTTATGACCAGGTTTCTTTGTCAATTGCAATAGAATCAGATTTTAAACAGGACTTCTATGGTTTTACTCTCATGCCTTTAGAAGAATACTAGTTTTTCAAGTTTTATGAGAAAGACTTTCTAAGATTAAGCAGATAAACAAATTTTGTTATTAACAGTAAGCTGGTCCCAGACTAGAATTTGGTCTTCTCTCTGTTTAGAAAACAAAGTTTTCGTTGAATACAACTTTTAATAACAGATTGTGAATTTCTTTGCCTTTAAGTGATTTATATTTGTTTTCAAAATCTTTTGTCACTTTGGTAAAGTAAATAAACATTATTTAAGATTATGGTACATGTAGACAGAGCTCATTCTGCTTCTACAAAAAAATAACCCTTCATGGTTAGACTTTTGCTATCCTGATATCATTTTACTATCCTTAAAACATGGCAATAGTCTGCTTCTAAATCAGGAAATTAAAAATGGATAAACAACAGCTAAAAATAAGAAAGCCAGGGCTATGGGAAATTCAAGACGGCTGCTTGGCTTCTTCCAGCTTCCTGACAGTCCTCATTTTTATTTGATGGATTAAAGCCTTCCCTGGCTACAGTGTTAATGTCCTCACAATGAGTTCTCCCCCCAAAAAAGAAAGTATGTTTCACTGAATATTAAGTTCTTGTTTTGTTAATTAAGGTCTGTGCTTACTAAGACTCACTTCTGAAATAGTTCCTTGCTATGTTATATGGCTAAAAGATTTAAATAAGTTACTAAAAAGGACACTCTAAGATTGTTTCTAAAGCTTATCTCAGTAACCAATCTTTGGATAAAGGTCAGATGCTCCATGATGTACACTTGGCTATAATCGTTTAACTGAGTCAGATGACCTGGGATATACCTGGCTATACCCAATGAAAGTTCTTGCCTTAAATTCTTGCTTGTGACCTTACTATTAACTGCTAGCTATATTATTTTCTATGCAGCTTGTTTCAGAAGATTTTTTTTTCTTTTTTTTTTAATTCTTTTTTTTTTCTAATTTTATTTTTAAACTTTACATAATTGTATTAGTTTTGCCAAATATCAAAATGAATCCACCACAGGTATACACGTGTTCCCCATCCTGAACCCTCCTCCCTCCCCATACCATCCCTCTGGGTCATCCCAGTGCACTAGCCCCAAGCATCCAGTATCGTGCATCGAACCTGGACTGGCAACTCGTTTCTTACATGATATTTTACATGTTTCAATGCCATTCTCCCAAATCTTCCCACCCTCTCCCTCTCCCACAGAGTCCATAAGACTGTTCTATACATCAGTGTCTCTTTTGCTGTCTCGTACACCGGGTTATTGTTACCATCTTTCTAAATTCCATATATATGCGTTAGTATACTGTATTTATGTTTTTCCTTCTGGCTTACTTCACTCTGTATAATAGGCTCCAGTTTCATCCACCTCATTAGAACTGATTCAAATGTATTCTTTTTAATGGCTGAGTAATACTCCATTGTGTATATGTACCACTGCTTTCTTATCCATTCATCTGCTGATGGACATCTAGGTTGCTTCCATGTCCTGGCTATTATAAACAGTGCTGCGATGAACATTGGGGTACACGTGTCTCTTTCCCTTCTGGTTTCCTCAGTGTGTATGCCCAGCAGTGGGATTGCTGGATCATAAGGCAGTTCTATTTCCAGTTTTTTTAAGGAATCTCCACACTGTTCTCCATAGTGGCTGTACTAGTTTGCATTCCCACCAACAGTGTAAGAGGGTTCCCTTTTCTCCACACCCTCTCCAGCATTTATTATTTGTAGACTTTTGGATCACAGCCATTCTGACTGGCGTGAAATGGTACCTCATAGTGGTTTTGATTTGCATTTCTCTGATAGTGATGTTGAGCATCTTTTCATGTGTTTGTTAGCCATCTGTATGTCTTCTTTGGAGAAATGTCTATTTAGTTCTTTGGCCCATTTTTTGATTGGGTCGTTTATTTTTCTGGAATTGAGCTGTAGGAGTTGCTTGTATATTTTTGAGATTAGTTGTTTGTCGGTTGTTTCATTTGCTATTATTTTCTCCCATTCTGAAGGCTGTCTTTTCACCTTGCTAATAGTTTCCTTTGATGTGCAGAAGCTTTTAAGGTTAATTAGGTCCCATTTGTTTATTTTTGCTTTTATTTCCAATATTCTGGGAGGTGGGTCATAGAGGATCCTGCTGTGATGTATGTCGGAGAGTGTTTTGCCTATGTTCTCCTCTAGGAGTTTTATAGTTTCTGGTCTTACGTTTAGATCTTTAATCCATTTTGAGTTTATTTTTGTGTATGGTGTTAAACAGAAAGAGAAATTAAGGAAACAATTCCATTCACCATTGCAACGGAAAGAATAAAATACTTAGGAATATATCTACCTAAAGAAACTAAAGACCTATATATAGAAAACTATAAAACACTGGTGAAAGAAATCAAAGAGGACACTAATAGATGGAGAAATATACCATGTTCATGGATTGGAAGAATCAATATAGTGAAAATGAATATACTACCCAAAGCAATTTATAGATTCAACGCAATCCCTATCAAGCTACCAACAGTATTCTTCACAGAGCTAGAACAAATAATTTCACAATTTGTATGGAAATACAAAAAACCTCGAATAGCCAAAGCGATCTTGAGAAAGAAGAATGGAACTGGAGGAATCAACCTACCTGACTTCAGGCTCTACTACAAAGCCACAGTTATCAAGACAGTATGGTTCTGGCACAAAGACAGAAATATTGATCAATGGAATAAAATAGAAAGCCCAGAGATAAATCCATGCACATATGGACACCTTATCTTTGATAAAGGAGGCAAGAATATACAATGGATTAAAGACAATCTCTTTAACAAGTGGTGCTGGGAAATCTGGTCAACCACTTCTAAAAGAATGAAACTAGACCACTTTCTAACACCATACACAAGAAGATTATTTCTTACGTTACCAAATGAGTGACTGAACCTGTGATAAAATGCTGATATGCAGCATTCCATTTGAGATCAATAATTGTAATAATGTAACTCTAGATATGGGAAGAAGCAACAAGAGGAAATATTTTCCTGGACTAAGAGGCTAGTTAGACAGGTATGGTCCAGAGACTTTTGCTACTTACAAGGCCTGGCCTAGTGACAACACATTGAGTGGTCTGTCAACGGAATCTTTGTTAGACCTGGGAATGAGCCTTCCCAGCACCACGGGACACAATGACCATGAAATGCTCCCAAAACATAGTCAAATATGTGGCTATGAAGGGGCCCTGCTGACTGAAAGTTGGCCTTTGCCAGCTGCCTCTACAAAGATTAAATCATGACCACTACAAGATGCTGACCTTCAACATACCCTTGAAAGGACTTCAGGGTGGAGACAAATAATAAGGCACTCTGTGTTCTGGGAAAAACCCAGGAAAACAGGCCTTCAGACAGTCAGATGTTTTCAGGTAAAGATTTTTATGAGTCCAAATTCTTGCATCTTCTCATACCTAGAGAAACACTAGAGTCACAAATCAATGTCTGGACCTGGTTCTCCTGGCTGGCCCCTCAGCAGCTTTCCTACTTTTATTAATCTTTAGGCTAAATATCTTTAACTTTCTTGTTAAGTTTGTTTCTCCAAGTAGTAGTACAATAAGAATATCCCCCGACCAACACCTAGACAGTGCTGGAACAGCTGCCTTATCATTCTGTGGGCTCTCATCTCCCTCCATAAATGTATGCCAAGGTCTTCAGGCTATTATCCCTTTGAGATCTTATATGGAGACCACCCCAGTAATAGAAAACCTCAACAGAGACCACCAACAACTAGCTGACCTGGAGATGTCCCAACACCTCCAGGCCCTGGAAGTCTTTGGCCATATCACCCAAGAAACCTTAGGAAGGACACCCATTACTTTGGGCAATTGGGTTCATCCCTATCAGCCAGGAGATGAGTTACAGGCATCATCCCTTAGATCCACCACACCAAAGTCAAGAAGGTAGCAGCTTCCTGTGATGAGGACATCTAGAAAACAGTTTGGGACTCCAAAAACTCCCTCAAGGTCTGGTTCCAAAAACAACTATCCTCACCCATGAAGGATGCTGAGCCCTGCTCCAGTCACTCCAGATGCTAACTAGTCAACGAATGGCAGAAGCTTGAGGATCCGAATATCAAAGGATTTTCATTGTCAACCCTGGCCTCTATCCCTGATTGATATTATTGTTGTGCTCTTCACTACAGGACTAGCTTCAGTCTCACCCTAGGACTTGGATTTGGGTCAGAAGCTGCGGTTAGCTGTCTGTTATCTCACTGTAGTGGGAAGCCTCATTCTTATTAGATGTCTCTTATGATTGATTCTCCCTACTAACTAAATTGCTCCACAGTATAACTGACCCCACTTCGTGATAGGCTCAGTTGTTAAAGCCATGACAACCCAAAGATGGGGAGAAAATCTTTTGCTAGTGTTCATTTATCTGTTATGTTCAGGCTGCTTTGCAGCCTTTTGGTGTCCCTTGCTGTAACAGATGGTGCCACCCCCATCAAGCCCTTTTCCTTGTTTGTGGGAAAGATGCTTACTTATATCTACCTTTCAAGTGGATGGGTATCTGCACCTTAGCTTTCCTCACTCCCCAGATGAATATTGTCCCTAACAACCAGACTCGCACCATACCTCTCTCTGGCAGCACATACACGGTCAAAAAGAGACATCCAGTTTATACCCCTACTAGTTGGTCTGGAAATCATGGCTGGGATAGGTATGGGAATAGGAGGAATTACTTCATCAATCACCTTTTACCATACACTATCAAAGGACTTCACAAACGACATTGAGAGAGTGGGCAAACCTTTTGTGGCCTTACAGGACCAACTAGACTCGCTGGCTGAGGTGGTTTTACAGAATAGGAGAGGGCTAGACCTACTGACAATTGAAAAGAGAGGACTCTGTCTCTTCTTAAATGAAGAATGCTGTCTTTTATGAATGCTGTAAACCTATCAGAAATTTTCAGGGACATGGCCCAACAGCTAAGGGAACAAATCATAAAAAGGAAAGAGAAAGTAGCTAATTCCTGGAGTAATATCTGGAGCTGGGCGTTGTGACTTCTCCCTCTAACAGTTCTCTTCATGCTCTCTGTGGTGCTCTTGTTTGGCCCTTGTATTCTCAATGTAATTACCAGTTCATAACCTCTAGGATTAAATCCATAAACTTACAAAAGGAAACCCTAAATGATGGGAAGCTCTGAATGCCCTACCAAAACATGAGATGATGCTTTCTACAAAGAGCGATAGAAGCATCAAGAGAGGGGAATGAAGAGGAAAAGTTAAATTTTTACATAATCTCCTGCTCCTTCTGCCTCTGTAACCCAGCTTGCTCCTTGCAAAGTCTAGATCACATAGATCTCAGAAAGTGGGGACTCACAATATTAGGAACTGGAGCTTATCTTACTCATTCTTGTCCTGCTCTTTGCAATCGCCCTAGGCCCTAAAAACACGCAAACCTGCTTAATCATGCCTGTCCGACTGTAAAAAAAACTCTGTAACTCCTTTGTTCAGGGCTTAGAGTTTGGAGTGTTAACTCCTCTGGGCCCACTGGCATAATAACCCTGAGTTCTCCAACTCTCCGAATGTGGTGCTTGGTTTCTAGATTACTGGTTTCTGCAGCAAGAGAAGACCAGCAGGCTCTGTCCATGAGATTGCAAAGAGTAAGACACAACTGAATGACTAACACTTTCCAATCTCCACAACTAAATTATGGTCAGTAAACTTGCTGTTAAAATAAAAAATAAACATTTGCTCTGTGTCCCAAATTCCTGGCCCAGAGCTCCTAAAACTTTTGAAATTTCCTGAATGATGGAAGTGTCTTTTGTTATTCATAACGAGCCCCATTAGATCACTTGTGAGCTTATTTATGCTAATACCATGACTTAGGGTGGGCCCCCTGGAGAGCTTCAGGTTGGGGCTAGTCTCCAAAAAAATCTGTCATTAGAGTGTTAAAACTTTCAGTGTCAGGATCTCTGGGGAGGGGATAAAGATTGAGCTCTTACAAAACTCTTCAACAGTAAGACTAGGGAGCTTTGGGTTTGGCTAACCCATCTGCAAGCTAGGAAGAAGGTGTGCCCCAGCTCCATGAAACAGGCTCCTGCATTCAAGACCTTTAAAGAGTTCTTCATCTGGCTATTCATTTGGATCCTTTACAATAAACCACTAAACGTAAGCAAAATGTTTTTCTGGGTTCTATGTGTCATTCTCGGAGAAGGCAATGGCACCCCACTCCAGTACTCTTACCTGGAAAATCTCATGGATGGAGCAGCCTGGTAGGCTGCAGTCCATGGGATCACTAAGAGTCGGACACAACTGAGCGACTTCACTTTCACTTTTCACTTTTATGCATTGGAGAAGGATATGGCAACCCACTCCAGTGTTCTTGCCTGGAGAATCCCAGGGACTGGGGAGCCAGGTGAGCTGCTGTCTATGGGGTCTCACAGAGTTGAACATGACTGAAGTGACTTAAGAGCAGCAGCATGAGTCATTCTAATTATCAAATCTGAGAGGGGATCATGGGAATCCCTGAATTTTTGGTCAGCCAAACAAAACAGTGTGGGTAGCCTAGACCATTTACAGCTGGTATATGAAATAGGATCTGACAGTTTTATGGGGTCTGAAACTAACTCCAGGTAGATATTGTCAGAACTGAATTAACTTGTAAGATACTCAATGTCCAGTAATTGGAGAATTGCTGTGAAAAGATATCACATATTTGGTGTCAGAAAGAATCTTAGAGGGTGTAAAAGAAAAAGTGTCATTTGGATTCTCCAGAAAGTATCCTGAAAATGGGGAGGAATACTTTTCTCTCCTCTTTCCTCTCTGCTAAAGGCAAGAAAGCATATATAATGGTTGGAGCTCCAGAAGTCATCCTGGACCCTGTCCTTAGAAATTAAAGTTACATACGATAGAGTCACAGAATGAAAGGAACCCAGGTCTACAAACTACAGGCTGCCATACCAGTTCTGAACTGCCTGTTTCCACACTCTATGACAGAGAAAGAACTTTCTATCTTGCTTAAGTCAGTATTGCCTAGATTTATGTCACATGCAGAGCCAAATCTAAACCCAAATGATACAAGAAACTCTAGAATGAAAGCTTTGAGATCTCAAATTGGGATTTTTTATTTATTTATTTTTTTTTACTGCTCAGTACTTATACTTCATTGACTACACTAAAGGCTTTGACTGTATGGGTCACAACAAACTGGAAAACGCTTAAAGAGATGGGAATACCAGACCACCTTACCTGTCTCCTGAGAAACCTGTAAGCAGGACAAAAAGCAACACCAACCAAGTTTAGAACCAAACATGGAACAATGGATTGCTTCAAATTGGGAAAGGAGTACATCAAGGCTGTATATTGCCACTCTGCTTATTTAACTTCTATGTAGAGTACATCATGTGAAATGTTGGGCTGGATGAATCACAAGCTGGAATCAAGATTGCTGGGGAAAATATCAACAACCTCAGATATGCAGATGATACCATACTAATGGCAGAAGCAAAGAAGAACTAAAGAGCCTATTGATGAAAGTAAAAGAGGAGAGTGAAAAGGTTGGCTTAAAACTCAACATTCAAAAAACTAAAATCACTGGTCCCATCACTTCATGGTAAATAGATAGGGAAAAAGTGGAAATAGCAGATATTTTATTTTCTTAGTCTCCAAAATCACTACAGATGGTGACTGCAGACACAGAATTAAAGGATGCTTGCCCCTTGAAAGAAAAGCTATGAGAAACTTAAACAGCACGTTAAAAAGAAGAGACATCACTTTGTCAATAAAGGTCCACATAGTCAAAGCAATGGTTTCTGCAGTAGTCACATACAAATGTGAGAGTTGGACCATAAAAAAGGCTGAGTGCCAAAGAATTAATGCTTTCAAATTATTGCACTTGGGAAGATTCTTAAGAGTCCCTTTGACTGCAAGGAAATCAAACCACTCAATCCTAAAGGAAATCAATCCTGAATATTCATTAGAAGGACTGAGGCTGAAGCTGAAGTTCTAGTACTTTGGCCACCCGATGTGAAAAGCCAACTCATTGCAAAAGATCCTGATACCGGGAAAGATTGAGGGCAGGAGGAGAAGGGCAGGTGGTAGAGGATAAGATGGTCGGATGGCATCACCAACTCAGTGGACATAGCATGAGGTTTGAGCAAATTCCAGGAGATAGTGAAGGACAGATTAGCCTGGTGTGCTGTAATTTATGGGTTCTCAGAGTTGGACAGGAATTAGCAACTAAATAACAATAACCCATGCTGTGTTCAAAGTATTCAAATAGAAAAAAAAAATCTGTGACTGAATTCATGTTGAAATAAGAAAAGAAGGTCTTTGCCAGGCATGCCCTTGTCATGCCAGTTACTCAGGAGACTGAAGCCAGAGGACTGCTCGGGTCCAGGAGTTCTGGGCTGTAATGTGCTATGTCCACTATTTGGCATCAATATGCTGACCTCTTAAAAGTGGGGATTGCCTTCTGAGGCTGCCTAAAAAGGAATGATTCAGCTCAGGTCAGAAAAGGGCATATATAGAATCTGCCAGAAACATTAGAATAATGTTTGGTTTGGGTTCAGTTTTTTATTTCTCAATATATCGACGTATTATTTCCACCTCCCCATTGTATTTTATCAGTCCAAGAGTCCTTGCAACCTTAACTGTCTCTTGATCCTCAATTTTCTGTTATATAAATCAAGAGAATGTCTTACTAGTTTTAAAAAAGAATCATTGGAAAGCACAGATTACAGATTTTTCAATATCACATTCTCTAAACATCTGTTGTTCTTAAGGAAGCATCCAGTGAGCCTCAGGGGCCTAAATACATTTATCAATATTAATCACTAATATACATGTATTGAGTAATGTCAGTGCTGGGCACTGTACTAAATTCTTTACCTCCATTTTCTCATTTAATTTCAAAAAAACCTAGTGACATGGGAGATATCTCCAGATAGAGAGGAAGAAAATGAGAAATATAAAATAGACAAATTAAGACATTTGTTCATATGGTATAGCTAATAAGTCTTAGCATCTGGCTTTGAACTCCAGGAAGTCTACCTCCAGAGACCATAGTAACTATTATACAATATTACTTGCCCAATAGGGCTGGAGATCATATTGCATGTTTTTAATTAGCACTGGCAATCAGGAATTTAAGGGTTTTTTAGGACCACTATTATCTTCTAGACAAATCTTTTCTCAAAATGATACATGGAGCACTGGTTGTTCCAAGGGTCAAGCAGACCTCAGGCACTTTATTTCAGAAACAAAAGCAATGGAACAATGTTGTTCACATTCACTTAAAATTTACAGTGTGGATAAAAGATGGCTGTAATATGTTTGACATTTCTGTCATTAAGAAGAGATAGGATAGAACTCGTGCTGCAGTCCATGAGGTTACAAATAAGTTGGATACACAGAGCTGGATGTGACTTAGCAACTGAAAAACAACAGCAAGGATAATTTCCCTCCCCTGAAGCCAGCTTGGCCTTAGCAATTCACATCATATAAATGTAAAAGTGACTTTCTTGAACCATCAAGTCTGTGTTACTAAAAAACCTTAAAGCTTCTGCCTGTGTCTTCTGGGACAGTCTTTACTGGATCCCGAAACCACTGTGTTAGAAACTCATCATCCCTCTTTAACACACCACAGAGAA
Organism: Bos indicus; assembly: GCF_029378745.1. Classification (NCBI taxonomy): domain Eukaryota; kingdom Metazoa; phylum Chordata; class Mammalia; order Artiodactyla; family Bovidae; genus Bos; species Bos indicus. Next base: position 35,683,032 of record NC_091770.1, read on the forward strand.
AGACCCCTTGACTACCTGGAGAGAGGGGTGTGTCCAGCTGACCACAGACCTCCAGTCATTCACATAAACACCAGGCATGCAAGTGAAGCATCTTAGAGCCCCCAGCCAGCCTAGCCATCATCACTTAACACTGGTGAGTCATCCCACTCAATCCCAAGCAGAGAAGGAAGATCAACCAGCCACGCCATGCCCAACCAGCACACAGAACTGAGATGCAGCATGGTCTTGTTTTCCGGCAATGAGTTTTGGGGTAGTTCGTTACACAGGAAGAGATAAACAGAACAATAAGATTAGTAATGATTTTCACAGACTCCCTGTGAGATTCTTACTAATGATTAAGTCTGTAAAGGTCACAAAAGTACTTCAAAGACAGCATAGGTCTGTTTACTTTGGCTGATGTTGACAGCATGTAGTCAGTTCAAGCCACTGCATTAACATTTCTGTGTAATTGTTTACAGTTGTTAAATTTATAATTTTGTGTGCATTACAGTCTATCATTATGCCACCAATTCCCTCAAAATGGAACAATGGCTCTAATCTTGTGCATGGATGAATAAATATAATTTTGAAAATTATAATGTAAAAAGTACAACTCATGAGAATGTCATAAACACATTTGAACTTGACTCCAAAAAGACCACAGAAAGTGAATCTTTACATGTTCAGTCAAGTGAATCTGTGAGTATGAGAATTTAGCATAAGCAGTCAAAACAGCAGAGTGCGAATAAAAGTACAATGACAATTATCTGAAAATTGGATTTTCCCAGATTGGTGATTCATTCTCCAGTGGCTGTCTATAATGAAATGTCAAAGACTAACATGCAGCCATTTTAGCCATTTCCAAGCAAAGCATAACCACCTTTCTGGCAAACCAATGAAGTTTGTCCAGAACAAGGACTAAACGATTGTACTGGTTACAGTGCTTGGTTCAAAGCAACTGAGTCTAGCTACAATAAGCCAATAGGGATTTATTTGAGGAACAATTAAGGGCATAGAACAGAATCAGTGCAAGGTTGAGGAACCAGATTCAGAAATGGGCAGGGAATAAAGCATCTCTGAGAGTTCTCCGTTAGCACAAAGGCTGGCAACAATACTCTGCTTCCTTACCTGAGTCAGAGATCTGGGGAACAAATTACCAGTGATTGAAAAAGTTGTGTTGTGGATGGTGGCTCTGGACAGAGCAGTCTCCCTGAATTAAATTTATCACCCCTCTTATTCCACAGCAGGACAGTCACACATCTCCCCCGACAGAGGTAAGACCATTCCCATGAGGCAGGAGCATGGCCGAGTGCAGCTCTCTCGCAGATAGGCTGACATGAAGAAGAACAGAAGACACGGCTGAGCTGAGATTACCCACTGCCTTCTTCTGAGTTCACAAATCGCATGGTCTTCTCCCTCGCAACAGGACTGGGAGTAAAAGCAGTGCAATGGGAAAGGCCAGGAAGATTCTCCACGTGGAACCATGAAATGTGAGACAGAGTAGTTTCTGTTACCAAGGTCATACTACAGAAGAGTCTGGGTTCTTGCCGATGCTGCCACAGCCATGAACCTTCCCATGCACCTCACATCATGCCTTATGTACCTATTTGCTTGGCCACCGAGGACACCTGAGTCCCAGGCCATCTCTCCTCACCTGAACCCTTACCGCCACACAGCTCTGTACTCTACCTGATATGGACCAGCCACCGACCCCACATTAAAAAAAAAAAAAAAACTCTTGACCTTCAGAGTAATCATCTGACATGAGTAAAATGCCTTCTACCATAACTTTTCACTCCAAATATTTGCTTCTCTTTCTGGTTCCAAACAAAATCTCGCTGTCTCTTAAAAACCTTACTTAGTCGTTATTATATGAAATGGTTGCTATTTTTTCCAAACTCAAAGACATGGGGCCTCAAAGTTTCCTAAAATCTTCATAAGTCCTCCTAGAACCTCATGCCATCAGATCATAACACCATAAAGCCTTCATTACTGCCATTAACTAAAGACCTTAGAGTCACCCTCCTTCCTTCCCAGAAGACTTAGCTCTTGACTCTCACTCTCTCTACCATTACTTGTGTCTTGCTTATTTCTGAATCCATAAGTTGTTCTATTAACATGCTGCCCTCTAAGTTCAGTGGCCTCCTTATTTCAGTAATCCTGTCCTAAACTCCACCTCAGTCGCCTATTCTCTATGATTATAACTTGAACCTTGTTATACTCATAACCAAACACCCTTTGCAGTCCCAATTTTAAAACCCCATACTGCAACCAGCTTCTCCTATCAATCACTACCTACTTTAGGAGGGACTTCCCAAATTATTCAGTGAGAATGACAATGATCCTACATGATCATACATGAAGTCCCCATTTTCCTTCTAAATTGGCTTAGGTCCCATGGCCTATTGTTGTAATTATTCTTTGTGTATACACTCGATGACCATATCCTCTCTGTGTTCCAAGGAGTTACATGTTACTAAGAAACATACCACTAGAAAAGGGAAGCCTTTTACACTGTTGATGGGGATGTAAATTGTGCAGCCACTATGGAAAACAGTTTTGTGGTCCCTCAGAAAACTAAAAATAGAATTATCATATGATCTAGATCTATGATCTGGGAACATACCCAGACAAAACCATAATTCACAATAAACAAAACATGGAAGGAACCTAAATGTCCATCAACAGATGAATGGACAAAGAAGTGGTGCATGTACACAATGGAATACTGCTGCTGCTGCTGCTAAGCCGCTTCAGTCGTGTCCGACTCTGTGCAACCCCATAGACGGCAGCCCACCAGGCTCCCCCATCCCTGGGATTCTCCAGGCAAGAACACTGGAGTGGGTTGCCATTTCCTTCTCCAATGCATGAAAGGGAAAAGTGAAAGTGAAGTTGCACAGTCGTGCCTGACTCTTAGCGACCCCATGGACTGGAGCCTACCAGGCTCCTCTGTCCATGGGATTTTCCAGGCAAGAGTACTGGAGTGGGGTGCCATTGCCTTCTCTGAACAATGGAATACTACTCAGCCATAAAAAGAGTGAAATAATGCCATTTTCAGCAAAAGGGATACAACTAGAGATTATCACACTAAGTGAAGTCATAAAGAGAAAGACAAATACCATGATATCACTTATATGTGGATCTAAAATATGGCACAGATAAACCTATCTGCAAAATAGAAACAAGCTCATAGGCACAGAGAACAGACTTGTGGTTGCCAAGGGGGAAAGGTGGAAGAAGAGAGATTGGACTGGGAGTTTGGGGCTGATGGATGCAAACTATTCTATTTAGAATGGATAAGCAACAAGGTCCTAATCTATAACTCAGGGGACTATATTCAATATTCTGTGATGAACTATAATGGAAAAGAATATAAAATAAGAATATATATATGTGTGTGTTTAACTGAATTACTTTGCTGTATAGCAGATTGGCACAACATTGTAAATCAGCTATACTTCAATTAAAAAAAATGTTAAATAACTAAATAAAATGCAATAAATAAATAAGAAAAACACACAACTGTGTTGACTGGTCTTACCCTGAATTCATGACCACAAGTCAACAAGTCTCCATGCTGCTATGTTTTCCTAGTCATTTCTCTTTTTCATCTTCCCTCCCCCTTCAAACTTTAATACTCCTTTCCCTCTACTGACAACTCTGCCTGTTCAATAACAAAAACAGAATTAAAAGAAAAATTACAAGTTCTCCTGACCAAATACGTCAACCTATCTGCATCAGACCTATACTTTTCACCTTTCTTTTCTAATACAAAGGATGATCCATCCATCAGTAAAATATGGTGCAGGGTCCCTCACAGTTGTGTTAAGCAAAGTGCTACACGCCTGGCTTTGAAATGAAAGAAAGGGCCACAAACCAAGAAAGCTGGAAAAGTTAATTAAGCAAAGGGATTCTCCTAGAGAGCCTCTGAAGGGAGCAAACCCTTTGGCAACAGGTTGATTTCAGCCTGAAGCTGACTTTGGAATTCTGTCTGCTGTGAGAGAATAAACATGTGTCGCTTTAATCCACCAAGTGTGTAGTAATATGTTACAGTAGCCATAGAAAATTAATACAATAGATATACAATATAAGAGTTAAGTTACTATCACATGGATATTCCACTGGACATCTCAATTTAGAGTTGAACAAAACCAATGATGTTCAGAGTATGAATCTGTTATTGACAGAGTATAATTCATACACAAGGGAGATGTGCCAATAACATTTTGCTTTAATGCTAAAAATCTATAAGATGGAATGTAGACGTAAGAAAGATACTTTGGGACCAGTACTGATCAGCATGAGTTATGTATACAGCAATGAAAAACATTACTAAGGGAATAAGTAGTTTTTCCTGAGTGTCATTTCACATATGGCCTTTTCAAAGAACAGGTTGTGTCAATGGTTCTTAAGCCAGTGTTAAAGGAAATAGCGTAGAGACAGATACAATCTAATTGAAGCCACTGAGTATATGACATTTCAATGGGCTCTGGGAAAAATGTGAGCCTGAATACACAGCTCTGCTGATTAATACTGGATTACGTTGACTGCTTAATAGAAAGATGTTTATATGTGTTTTTAAATTAAAGATAATATTTCTTCATGACATTAATAGCTAAAGAATAATTCTACTATTTTATATAACTAAAGTAGAATACTTCAGTAATATATTTAGAATATTTACTAGCTTGAATCTAAAAGTTCTAAAATATTATGATTTTTTACATGTTGAGAATAAGATATCAGGCTGTCTTAAAAAGACCAAACTGTGATATGAATGACTCAATCTAAGATAATTTTATTCTTTCCTAATACTTGATTTTTTTTCATTCAATGAGGAAAGATGATAATGATTATTGGATACATTTTTTAAAATAAAACCAAATATTTCAAAAGAATGTAATGCTTTTCAAAGCTGAATGAAACCAAAGCTGAATATCAATCACCATTTATTCTAAGAAATATTCAGTCTTCCTGCTTTAAAGGGCATTACCCTCCTCTGAGCATTTAACCAAAAGCTGAAATCTTTGCTGAAAGACCTCCCCATAATTTCCATATTTATATTCCATCCAAACACAAGTAGGACACTTGCCTTTTTCAATGCTCTCTAATAGTTGGTGTTTTCTGATATAAATGCATAAGAAGTAAGAGAAGAAACCACCTATTTTGAGATATGATCTATGGCTTCAGATAGTTGTAATTTGATGATATATACATTATTCAAAAGCTAAAATAATATCAACCTAGTAAATGTATAAATAAAAATCAGTTCTATATATATTATGCTTGTATTTTTATTGCTATAAACTTATTTTTTGACATCTAAAATCGGTAGTTTGGCTGTGTATTAGATAGTCTGTGGATGGCAGAAGTTTCAGAAATATTGTTCTATATTCTAAGCCAATTTTATAATTCCACCCAAACTGGTTAATTCCTTTTGGAAGAAATTACTAGCATGACAATTTTCAAGACGGTGAAATGATTGCTCAAATTTCTAGTCTCACATGTTTTCTAGAACCATACCACTCCCCATCAAGAGGCATAGCCTATTTCTTCACTTCTTAAACCTGATTAGGATTTTTTTAACTGCTTCATTAAATAAAATGTGTTGTGAATAATGCTACATGACTGCCAGGGCTAGGTCACAAAAGACTATTTGGCTTCCATTTGTCTTTTACTTTAAGGACACTTGCTTTTAGAACCCATGCACCATTATCTGAGCAAGTCCAAAGAAGCTCATGTAGAAAGACCTCACAGAAACCCACAAGGGGGCGGATCTGAGACTCGAAGCAATAGTTGTCATCAAACACTAGGCTTGTGATTGAGCAAGGCTTTAGATAATTTCAGCCCATGACTTTGAGCTGCCCCAACTAACATAAAATGAAACAGAAAAGAGTTATCTCTACCAAATCTAGCATAAATTTCAGCTATTAGTTCTGAAGCCATAGTATCTGGAACACAACCAAGAGGTAACTTGAACTAAGAAATAGAGTAAACCCAAACCCCAGTGGGCTTCCCTGGTGGCTCAGATGGTAAAGCGTCTGCCTGCAATGAGGGAGACCTGGGTTCTATTCCTGGGTCAGGAAAATCCCCTGGAGAAGGAAATGGCAATCCACTCCAGCACTCTTGCCTGGAAAATCCCATGAACGGAGGAGCCTGATAGGCTATAGTCCATGGGGTCGCAAAGAGTCGGACACAACTGAGCGACTTCACTTCACTTCACTTCAAACCCTTAAAACCTCCCATAGGTTATTGCGGGTCCCAGAAAATAACAACACTCTATACAATAAACAGAAAAAGATTTCTAACATCCATGCACGTTTAATATAAGAAAACTTTTGAGATAAAATCCTCCATAAATGGCAATCAACACTGATCTAAGAGTTGATATGAAAATAAAATTCACAGGATAAATAGGTTTAGCTAAACACTGAGTTTTTCATGCAAATCATTGGTATTTTTTATCAAGAAGTCTTTGACTGCAGCCCTGGATGGGAACAGTTGGTTGCAAGAAGGAAGGTCAACACAGGTGGACCAGCTCCATGTGAAAAATCTGCCAACTATATTCCTGTTTATCAAAAACCCCTAGTTATGCAGCATAGCAGTGTCTGTGTCAATTCACAGCCTTGCAAGTCCACGACAGTTCATAAGTCAGGAGTCATACATTGTGTTTTAGTCACTCAGTCATGTCCGATTCCTTGTGACACCATGGACTATAGTCCACCAGGTTCCTCTGTCCATGGGAATCCCCAGGCAAGAATATTGGAGTGGGTTGCCATTTCCTCCTCCAGGGAATCTTCCCAACCCAAGATAAAACCTGAGTCTTCTGCAGTGCAGGCAGATTCTTTACGTTGTACATTAAGCAAAATCAATAACCAGATAACCAGGTCCTGATACTATTAACATTTTAAATATATATTAACCTGGTACAGTTCCAAAAACAGTGTGGCAAGAAGTTAACCTAAGGTCTTGTGAGGCATACATGGGGTGCCTCAGGCATTCCTGGGGGTGGGAGGAACTGGTACAGACCACAGTTAACCCATTAACTAACACACACATACACACATCCCACAGGAAAACTTTCTCCAATGTAAAGTAAATGTCAATAAACTATGGCTGCTGCTGCTGCCGCAAAGTCGCTTCAGTCATGTCCGACTCTGTGCGACTCCATAGACAGCAGCCGACCAGGCTCTGCCATCCCTGGGATTCTCCAGGCAAGAACACTGGAGTGGGTTGCCATTTCCGTCTCCAATGCATGAAAGTGAAAACTGAAAGTAAAGTCACTCAGTCGTGTCCAACTCTTTGCGACACCATGGACTGCAGCCTACCAGGCTCCTCCATCCATGGGATTTTCCAGGCAAGAGTACTGGAGTGGGTTGCCATCGCCTTCTCCAAATAAACTGTGGAATGTATTTTAAAGAGGAAAATCCCAAATTTAGACACAGAATAGAAACAGACAGGAAAATAGAAAATACAGTTTTTAGAGAGCTGATCAAACACCAGAAATAGACTGAAGAAAATACAAAATCAGTTCAGAAATAAAAACTAAACTACAAAATTCTTTAGGGATAATAGATAAACACTGAGGAGAGAGAGGATAAAAATGAAAGAGATCCCAAAATTTAAAAATGACATAAAAATAGAGGTGCAAATAAAAAGGAACTGAAATATATATAGAAGACAAACAAGATGACCCAACATGTATAGAAATATATATATTTATAAAAAAGAAAGAAGCAAAAGAATAGAATTACTATCTAAACCTACAATCTAAGAAACTGCCAGAAATGAAATGTGACCTGAATCAACATAGTAAAAGAGTTCATCTTGTTCCTGGGAAAAATGAACAAAGAAGGTCAACCCCAAAACATATTGCACAGAAACTATTAAACTTTAAAGATTAATTTAAAAAAAAATCTTCTGAGCTAAATAAAATGTTCATGTCACTTGCCTGCTGATAGCAACATATTAAAAAAAGACAATAATGTAACAACACTTTCAAAAAACTCAAGGAATCCTGAGCCAAGGATTTTATCCCAAATCAAGTTGTTGTTCAACTGTTAAAATCACAGACAATTCATTTAACATAAAATAATGCAAAGAAAATTGTATTCACAACTCCTTTCCAGAGAAACTTCTTGGAATAAGATTCACCCAATCACAATTTTAGTGGGGACACTTCTGCAAAACAGTTGACAGAGAACATTTACAACATTAAATTGTAACTATAAGACCACAATAAAGCTATGGATATAGGTAGCAGAATACCATGGAGAAGGGTATGGCAACCCACTCCAGTATTCTTGCCTATAGAATCCCATGGACAGAGGAGCCTGGTGGGCTACAGTCGTGGGGTCACTAAGAGTTGGACATAACTAAGCGACTAAGACACATACACACAGCAGAATGCCATATAAACCATACAGGTTCAGGGAAAGGAGAAATAGAAAATCATAAAGTGAAAAGAAGAATGAGCTACTGACTGCAAAGTGACTGATAGGATAAAACACAACAAAGTGATTTAAGGAGGCAAAACAATTACAGTCCCAAGAAGAAAGGGACAAAGAGCAATATAAAAATATTAATATAAAGAAAAGTCTTATAAAAAAATTACATACCTTCTGAATATCAAAAACGTTTTGAAAAGCACATTAAATATCATATAGAATATTATGACAGAGTTAAAACTCAAAAGAGCAGTCATATCAGTAAATGTGAATTGTCTTCATTTTCTTATTTAAGGGGAAAGATTTTAGAATTGTTTCACAAAGCAAAATGCAACTCTGTGCTATATATTAAAATATTCTAAGTGATATGGTTTTGCAAAACTAAATAAAGGGATAGGCAAAGACATATTAGGCAAATAGAAAGAGTATGAAAACAAAGGCTGTGATTTTATATTAAACAAAGTAGAATTCTGGCCCAAAAGCAATAAATGAGACACAGAAGGGCACTGAAAAGAGTTAAATATTATAAAGGTAATGTCTACAATGAAGATATAACATTAATGAATATATAAGAATATATATACTAAATAAGAAACCACCTTCATAAAGCAAAAACAAATCAGTACAGAGACACATAAACAGATGAATAATCAGAGACTCTAATACATCACTCACATTACAAGGTCAAGAAGAAAAAAATATGTAACAATAAGCACAATTGCACTCATCTCACACACTAGCAAAGTAATGCGCAAAATTCTCCAAGCCAGGCTTCAGCAATACGTGAACTGTGAACTTCCAGTTGTTCAAGCTGGTTTTAGAAAAGGCAGAAGAACCAGAGATCAAATTGCCAACATCCGCTGGAACATAGAAAAAGCAAGAGAGTTCCAGAAAAACATCTATTTCTGCTTTATTAACTATGCCAAAGCCTTTGACGGTGTGGATCACTGTAAACTGTGGAAAATTCTGAAAGAGATGGGAATACCAGACAACCTGACCTGCCTCTTGAGAAACCTGTATGCAGGTCAAGAAGCAACAGTTAGAACTGGACATGGAACAACAGACTGGCTCCAAATAGGAAAAGGAGTACGTCAAGGTTGTATATTGTCACCTTGCTTATTTAACTTCTATGCAGAGTACATCATGAGAAACGCTGGGCTGGAGGAAGCACAAGCTGGATTCAAGATTTCCGGGAGAAATATCAACAACCTCAGATATACAGATGACACCACCTTTATAGCAGAAAGTGAAAAAGAACTAAAGAGCCTCTTGAAGAAAGCGAAAGAGAAGACTGAAAAAGTTGGCTTAAAGCTCAACATTCAGAAAACTAAGATCATGGCATCTGGTCCCATCACTTCATGGCAAATAGATGGGGAAACAGTGGAAACAGTGTCAGTTTGTTTTTCTGGGCTCCAAAATCA